>NC_044394.1:18787244-19087244 GCF_006542625.1 Nomascus leucogenys
CACCTGCATAGGCGTGGTGGGTAAAGTCTGTGAGGCCATGGTGGATATTGCCAGTAACCCATGGGAGCTGGTCTAAAAAAATTCTGAGACAGCATCTGGGCCTGGAGAGGAACACCAGAAAAAGCAGTCAGCATCTGAGATGATGCCCAGAGAGAAGCAGATAGACCATCTGCAAGGAAGAGAAGGCTTGGTTTCTTATAGGGTGACCTACTGTTTTCTGTTCTTGTCCTTGGTTTCTCACAAAACCTTTCCATATCCACTTATGACACCAGTATACATTCTCTCTCCTCACCTACTTCCTATTATACATTCTCCCTTTACCTCTTTGAGATGGCCTGAGTTATCTGTCTTCCCAGATGAGGCAGCAGTCACATCTGTTGCTGTGAGGTATTTTCAGCTCTCCACAGAGGGCCCAGATGGTAAAGACCCATCTCTTCAAAATTCTTTCTATAGTGACTTAGATTTAACCTTCCCAAGTATCTCCTTTTTACCAGGTGTCTTCCAAATATTTTCATTCCTTTATAAATCCCTTTCTGAAATTCTCCTCCCTCTACCCCTCTGAAGTTCAACTTTCTTCTCAGAGCTTTAGTCTTACACAGATTTACCAAAGTGTCTTGCATAATTGGGTTAGGATATTCATCCACAGCTAATTTTTGCGCTTTTAATGTGATACAAGCTTTGGTTTAGGTTAATGTATATCAGTAATTATGAATAATGTAGTTATCGAACATAAATTCCTTTTTTGATGTATATATTTCCTGGATATTTATGGCCATGTTCTCTTTAATAATTCATGTATTTATCATTCTAATTTATTCTATTGCCTAGTCCAAGGATCATAAACTAGCAGTTGCTTGTTGAATTCTGCCTAGTACTGATGCATTCTGTTGAGAAGGAATAAAGTTGCTGCATTATTTTAATGTAAGCTTGCTTTTTGATGGGGCATGCACACTGCCTCCTTACCCTCTCTCTATACCTGAAACGTTCCATTTTTTTGTTAATTCCACTGTCCTTGAAGACATTGGGTTTAAGTTTGGGGCCTTGGGCTCAGTATATCACTGTAATTTATTTGTTTGCAAATAATTTTCTTTTTTAATTTATTATTATACTTCAAGTTTTAGGGTACATGTGCACAATGTGCAGGTTTGTTACATATGTATACATGTGCCATGTTGGTGTGCTGCACCCATTAACTCATCATTTAGCATTAGGTATATCTCCTAATGCTATCCCTCCCTCCCCCACCCCACAACAGTCCCTGGTGTGTGATGTTCCCCTTCATGTGTCCATGAGTTTCTCATTGTTCAATTCCCACCTATGAGTGAGAACATGCAGTGTTTGGATTTTTGCCCTTGTGATAGTTTGCTGAGAATGATGGTTTCCAGTTTTCATCCATGTCCCTACAAAGGACATGAACTCATCATTTTTTATGGCTGCATAGTATTCCATGGTGTATATGTGCCACATTTTCTTAATCCAGTCTGTCGTGTTGGACATTTAGGTTGGTTCCAAGTCTTTGCTATTGTGAATAGTGCCGCTATAAACATACATGTGCATGTGTCTTTATAGCAGCATGATTTATAGTCCTTTGGGTATTACTCTTAAATATTCGTAATGAATGACATTGTGCATTAGAGGCAATACCATGAATCGTAATTTAGATCTGTTATTTACCACCATTGTTGGTCGTGCTTGGAAAACTACTTTGAATTATTCTCCTATCCACTTAAAATTTTTTCAAGTCCTGTGATTCAAAAATGCTTTTATTCAGTTATCATACGTTCTTGTTTAATTAGATTGCCTGTCACTTTGCTAAAGGTCTAAATAGAAATGATATCTCTATTGTGTTTGATTCAGAATGAATGTACTAAAAGGCATTTTGAAAATAAGATAATGTCCTCGATGCTTTGACAGACCTAAGACTCGTAGTTTTCACAAATGATATCCTTTATTTATGCCAGGTGCCTATTAGTATTTTGTAAACTCTCCATGGCATTGGTGTCTCTTTTTTTGTTTCCCAGAAACAGGTGTACTGACCCATTTTCACTTTAGCTCAATCTAATCCTCTTTGTGATTTTTTTCCATAATTGTAAAGTAAATAAAATTCACCTGCTTGCTCCAAAATGTAATTTAGAAATGTAAACTAAATGTTCCCCTGTAGGGAGTGCAATCTGTTTTAAACTCTCAATATGTGTAATAAACGCTATAAACCATAGAGGGAACTTTCGTGGGCTCCATCCATATTGTTTGGGGCAGCCTTTTTGAGTGATTTGAAAACTGTAAATTTGATGGTAGCCAATGTTTTTCTCAAGTTTTAAAATTTACATAATATTAGGATGAATGCAGTACATTTATTTTTTTGTTATTGTATTAGAGTTCTCTGGAGAAGCAGAACCAATTGTGTGTGTGTGTATATGTGTGTATGTACATGTATATATATGTATATATGTAGAGGGAGAGTATATGTGTCTGTATATATGTTTATATAGATATCTATATATATAGATATATAGGTATATATGCCTATATCTCGTTATTATATGTATATATGTGTGAATATACATGTATGTGTGTGTGTGTGTGTGTGTGTAGAAAGAAAGAGAATGTAAGGAAATGGCTCATGCAATTATGATGGTGGGCAAGTTGGAATTTGTAGGGAAGGCTGGCAGGCTAGAAATTCAGGTAAGAGTTGATACTGTAGTCTTGATTCTGAAGCCTGGAAATGGGTAGAACTTCTATGTTGTAGTCTGGAGGCAGAATTTCCTCTCTCAGAAGCCTCAGTCTTTGTTCTTTAAGTTCTTCAATTGGTTGAGTGACACCCACCCACATTATGGAGGGATAATTTGCTTTACTTAAATTCAACTGATTGTAAATGTTAATCATATCTACAAAATACCTTTACAGCAACTTCTAGACTAAAATTTGACCAAACAATTAAGCACCATAGTCTAGCCAAGTTGACACATAAAATGTAATATCACAGGCCTCTTGCAAATGTTATTGTCAGTGAGCCAAATTAAAGATAATGGTAGCTAGTGTTTTTACTAACTTGGATTCAATATTTAGTGCAACTCTGCAGTAATAAAGATGTGAATTATACTGTAGTGCTCCAAAATTGAGTGAATAGGACATGAAACATAAAAGCCATGAACCATGATTCTTATCAGTTTGGATTTTTTCCAGAACATTTTTTGAGTCAGTCTTCTGCAATGGTATTGTTCTAGATTGTTCTTTGAAACTCAGCTTTCAAGTTCTGTGTGTGCATTCAATATTGGGCAATTTTGAATGCATACTTAGAAGAGTGGCCAAAATGTAGATTAGAGAGACAAGGTCAAACAACTTGTCATCCTGTGCAATTTCTGCAATCCTAAGCCTGTTATAACAGAGTGTTCCAGGACCTCCCACAGATCCATGAAATGTATTCTCTGGGTTATGGTCTGCATGTGATTTGCTGTTCCTTGATGTCAAGCCTGCTGTTCATCTGACTCTCAAGATCCAGTCAGAGTCTTCAGTTACACTCGCCCTCCAATTTTTTTTTTTTTGTCACCAAGTTTTTGTCTTCTGTAATTCAGTTCACACTAAAAAAAAAAAAAAAAAAATCTTTTTATTTTCCCCCTATATCCCTAAAGTGGTTCTTCCTCTTTCCCTCCGCTCTTCTTCCCTCTGTCTCTCTGATTTCTCAGTTTGATCCTGATGTGAATAACATACTACCCTTAGTCTTACATTTCTGATTTTTACTTTCGGTGGGAGACTTCCATCTCTGTTTTTCTTTTTTCTTTTTTAAATCCTTAGCATAGTAAATGGAGGTTTGTTGTGTGGGTGTGGGAGCTGGGGGTGCAGGGGTTGGGATGTTTCTTTTTAATTGTTAGAGGTTGATCTCTACATGACTTTCCATTAGCTTGGAATCATGTGACTCCCAGGGTTGGGCAGGAAATTAGTTTTTGTCCAGAAGAGCAGGATACAACAAAAATTATTTTCTTAGCTCCAAAGGCCTCTTTGCTGCAGAAGCCCAAATTGAAAGAGTGGCTTAGTGATTCACTTAACTCATTAGACAGCCTGCTGATAAGAATTAGTTTAGATTTTGAAAAAAAAGGGAGAATTTTTTTTATAGGGGCTACAGTATAGGTCTCAGTTATAGAGAAAGTAAGAGGAAAAATGTCATATGCTTACAGTATTACATAATATTCTATGTCATAACATCAGGAGATTCATGGGAGTAGGTCATTTGTTGCATTGTGTCCTCAACCAATTGTGGTGATTTGTGTGTGTGTGCATATATGTTCATTGAGGCTTTGTAATAGAAGTTTATTGGGTTTTACTTGATTTCTCTTTATTAAGTATTGAGGAAATGACAAAACAATTCTTACGCTTTTACTTTTTTTTTTTTTTTTTTGGCAAGCTCCCACTTTTAAAACTGTTTGTTTTTACAGATGTATTTCATCAGTTCTTAAGAATGAAGCTAGGAATGTTTGCTGGCTCTCAGTTAGTACCACCCAGAAACTGAAAAAATCTGTTTTCTTAAATATGACATTGGGGGAAAGTAGAGAAAGTTTTCATTTTTGTAAACTATTGGATTTAAAAAAATGTATTTAAATAATGCATTTTTAATATTGCTGTTTAATGTACTGCTTATCTTAATTCCATATTCTTTTCTGACTCTTGGTTGTTGTACTTATTATTTTATAGTTAATAATTTTAATGGAAGGGGATAAAGTTCATGTTTTTATTTTCTCTGGAATTTGAATACACCTGTCCATCCTAGAATTGTTTCTTATTCAGAGAGTCTCCTCCAGAGGTAAGTTCCCAAGAATTTGACACTTAAATAATCAATTGTGACTCTGATCAGTCAACAAGCACACTTCTTATAAGGTATGTCTTATATAATTAAAATAACAATATTAAGACATTGTTTGGACGCATTTTCTTTGGACCAGTCTAGAATAAGCTAAGTGGAAAATGACCTGGAATGGTTCATTCCTTCATTTGGCAAACATCTATTACGCCTCTCAGTTGTAACAGGTGTTGGCACCGTCCTATCTCTTCAGAAACTGACAGTTCAGTTTGAGACAAAAAATGAAAGCATTTACAATTCAGTATAGAGACTATTAAAAAAGGGTTCCTTTTCCTGATTGCATCCCACCATTTCTGGCCATCTTCATTCTATTCCTGCCACGTTGAGCTTTGAAGTTGAGGAATAAAGCAGAAGCAAGGATGGAAAAAAACTTACTTTGCAATCAATAAATAAAATTTAAATCAAGGGTGGTGCAGTGGCTCACACCTGTATCCCAGCACTTTGGGAGGCTGAGGCTGGCGGATCGCTTGATGCCAGGAGTTCGAGACCAGCCTGGCCAACATGGTGAAACCCGTCTCTACTAAAAATACAAAAATTAGCAGGGCATGGGTGGCGGGCACCTGTAATCCCAGATATTCCAGAGGCTGAGGCAGAAGAATTGCTTGAACCCGGAGGCAGAGGTTGCAGTGAGCCGAGATTGCGCCCCTGTACTCCAGCCTGGGTGACAGAGTGAGACTGTGTCTCAAAAAAAAAAAAAAAAAAAAAATTAACAGAGAACCATGTTACTACATTCCTTTTCTCTTAAATCCTTGATAAAACTAACGTATATATAAAGCAGAGTCCCCCAAGTTGAGAAATATATCCCATCCTCTTTTTTAGAAAATAAAATTCCTGGACTTTCAATGTTGACTGAAATTGCTTTTTATAGTTACTTATATACTTATATTGTTTATTATATTACTTAATATATAACAAACATGTAATTTTTTGTGCTTATTAACTTCTATACAAATAAAACTAAAAAATAAACATAAATAGGATTACAAAACCATTATATTCACATGAACAGTGTTTATAATTCAACTTCCAATATGTTTTAGTGGGATGGGGACTCTGCTTTGCTGAAATAGTTGTTGATTTAGGGGATTATAGTAGAAAGATGTTGCCACAAGTCTAGTTCTATGGTTCATCTGTTTCTGTATTTGAATTTTGATAATACATATCTAAAAATACCTATTTGCATAAGTATTGTAAGTACTATGAGTATTGTTTATCAAAATGGTTTAAATAATTTTCAGTCTCTAATCGGAAATTAGGCCATTAAGTGTTTTTTTCAGTAAAACTCTGCCAGTGAATAGTCTTGGGAATAGCAGATTAAAGATGTATCACTTGGTAACTCTTTAAAGCTGCATTCTTGAGAGGTAAAGTTAGCCTATTTGACATCTTCATTAAATAGGCATCTGATGCAATTGCTGCTAGGCTCAGGAATGAAAAAAATTTTTTGCATACTTATGACCATACTTATTTTCAATAAATTGATATGAGTTGCTATAGGCAATGATGGCACTGGTCTCTTTCACCTCTTCTTCCTTATTTGGACCATAGGGCCTTCCTTCTGGTTATACAGATTTCCCTGAAGTTAACTGATGTAAACTCAATTGTAAATACAAACTACTGCACAAAAATCTCATGAAGTACTCAGTTGCATGGGGTCATCTGAAAGACACAGGCTATCTTTAAATTTCTTTTTATAGATTATCATAAAAATTAAAACAAATATTTTTAAAACATCATAATTTGAAGACCTTTAATAATAGATTCATAAATTTTTGTTTTAGAAATACTGTTAGAGTTTCCTGGACGGCAAAAAAAATGAATAAATACTTTGGGCTCCAAAAACCAAATTTCTATTGCATTTAAACATGCAAATAGTTTTTCAATTCTAAAGCCACTTAAAGTATAGCATTACAGTGATATTTAACTTATATGAAATATGCATTTTATATAAGTTTGATGTGTGTTTTATTTTAAGAGAAAAACCTAACTGCTGTTAGTTCTTGCTCTGCTAATCCCATCTACTTGGTATCCTGATCTACCTAGTTTGGGTTTAAAGTATGATTGGGAAGCTCAGCTTTGGTGTCTTCTATATCCAGTCCTGGCTGTGGTTAGTGTTGTCAGTTCTGTGTTTGAGCATATAATTTTTATTTTATTTTACTTTGGAAACTATTTGATGTTCAAATCTTCATGTATTACTGGTTATATTTAATTTTAATATTTCAATATTAGAAGAAGTGATTTGTTTACCAAAACTCTAGACTCAACCAGTGTTTCAAATATCTAAAATGATGTCTTACCATTTATTGTCAATATATTGCATTACAGTGCAAACTTTAAGGCTCATTATTTCATCTTTAATTGACCAGCAGGGTAAGACATAATCAGTGCTTGAAAGTGCAAATAGAGTGAACTTGTATGCTTCATGATGCCAGGAACTCTGCTTTCTTCTCTCTCTCTCTCTCTCTCTCTTTTTTTTTCTGACTTGCTTCTAGCTAATTTATTTCGGGCAGGATTTCAACCAGGGGCTGATTTTAAGCTCCACTCACTGCCTGCCATAGTGCTTGCACATAGTAGGTGTTCACTGTAGATGAATGAAGGGATAAACAAACGAAGAATGAATGAATCTGATATACTAGTAGTGGTGATGGCGTGGCAGTGTTAGTTTTTTAGCCGAGGCAAAATTTGGATTTTAAAAAAAATCTGAAGCTGGAGACTTTTATCTCACTGATCTTCATATTGCCCAAGCTTTTATTTATTTTGGGGGATGCAAAATCTTTTAGAAAATTTGCTAATTTCATTGATTAATACACATAGGGTGAGGATGATCTTTGGAAAATCAAGTGGATGGATTGCCTTTCACATTATAGAAAACAATTGTCATAGATTACATATCAAATTGCACATAGAATTCTGCTTTTCAATTTTAATTTGAGTTCACCTGTCATCCTGGGACCTCAGCTGTAATCTCCTTTTCCCACACGGCTGACTGAGAATGCATTTCCTTATGCTTTACTAGGACTGGAAAAACCCAGTTATGATCATCTTAGTAGTGGTCTGTCTCCCAGGCTTTATTATCTGCTTCCCAACTCTCAGCATCAAAACAGGAGTTATCATATCCAATGAATACAAAGAAGATGCTTAATTTCTGACACATAGCTTATCGAAGTGACCCAGGCAGAAAGGATGTGGTACAGAGGAGCTAATATGCATTCCTCATTAGTCAGCTCACCCATGTGGTCAGCAGATTCCTTTTCTAAAGTAGTTGTGTAATCTGCAGCAGCACAATAGCCAAACACAGTTAATAAATTACGTTTATTTCATTTGACAGAAAGAGTAAATATATTCTTGTACAAAAATATTCAAAAAGTTTATGTAAAGAAGTAAATTTAAATCACCTGTAATCTCACCATCTAGAAATAAACTCATTTCAATAGAAGCTGCCACTTTACTTTTTATTTTTTTAATGTCATGGACGTTTTTTCTCCAACTTTTATTTTAGGTTCAGGGGATACATGTGCAGATTTGTTACATGGGTAAATTGCATGTCACAGTTGTTTGGTTTACACATTATTTTGTTACTCAACTAATGAGCCTAGTACCTGATAGTTTTTCGATGGTCACCCTCCTCCCACTCCACCCTCAAGTGGTCGCCAGTGTCTGTTGTTCCCTTCTTTGTGTCCATGTATACCCAGTGTTTAGCTCCACTTTTAAGAGAGAACATGTGGTATTTGGTATTCTGTTTCTGCATTAATTCACTTAGGATAATGGCCTCCAGTTCTATCCATGTTGCTGCAAAGGACATGATTTCATTCTTTTTTGCAGCTGTGTAGTATTCCATGGTGTATATGTACCACATTTTCTTTATCCATTCCACCATTAATGGGCATCTAGATGGATTCCACGTCTTTGCTCTTGTGAATAGCACTGTGATAAACATATACGTGCATGTGTCTTTATGGTAGAATGATTTATATTCCTTTGGGTATATACCCAGTAATGAGATTTCTGGGTCAAATAGTAGTTCTGTTTTAAGTTCTTTGAGAAACTCCAAACTGCTTTCTAATTGATTCCCACCAGCAGTGTATAAGCATTCCCTTTTCTCTGCAACCTCACCAGCATCTGTTATTTTTTTTAACTTTTTAATAGTAGCCATTCTGACTGGTATGAAGTGGTATCTCATTGTGGTTTTGATATGCATTTCTCTAATGATTAGTGATGCTGAGCGTTTTTTTCATGTGCTGTTGGCTCTGTGTATATGTTCATTTGAGAAGTATCTGTTCATGTCCTTTGCCCCCCACCACACACCCCCTACTTTTTTTCAGACAGGATATCACTCTATTGCCCAGGCAGTGGCATGAACGCTGCTCACTTATAGCCTCAACCTCCCGGGCTCAAGCGATCCTCCTGCCTCAGCTCCCAAGTAGCTAAGACCACAGGGGCATGCCACCACCCCTGATTATTTTTTATTTTTATTTTTCTGTAGCGACAAGATCTCCCTGGTCTTGAACTCCTGGACTCAAGCAGTTCTACCACCTCAGCCTCCTGAAGTGCTGGGATTACAGGCATGAGCGCCCATGCCTAGCCATCTTTGCCCATTTTTTTAATGGGTTGTTTGGTTTTGCTTGTTAATTTGTTTAAGTTCCTTATAGATTCTGGATATTGGAGCTTTGTTGGATGCATAATTTGCAAATATTTTCTTCCATTCCATAGGTTGTCTGTTACTCTGCTGATAGTTTCTTTTACTGTGCAGAAGCTCCTTAATTTAATTAGGTCCTACTTGTCAATTTTTGTTTTTGTTGCAATTGCTTTTGGAGTCTTTGGCATGAAATGTTTGCCAGTGCCTATGTCTAGAATCTCATTTCCTAGGTTTTCTTCTAGGTTTTTATAGTTTTACGTTTTATGTTTAAGTCTTTAATCCATCTTGCGTTGCTTTTGTATATGATGAAAGGAAGGAGTCCAGTTTCAATCTTCTGCATATGGCTAGCCAGTTATCTCAGCACCACTTATTGAATAGGGAGTCCTTTTCCCATTGCTTGTTATTGTCAACTTTGTCAAAGATCAGACGGCTGAAGGTGTGTGGCTTTATTTCTGGGTTCTCTAATCTGTTTCATTGGTCTATGTGTCTGTTTTTGTACCAGTATAGCATAGTTTGGTTACTGTAGCCTTCTAGTGTAGCTTGAAGTCAGGCAGTGTAATGTCTCTGGATTGCTTTTTCTGTTTTTGTTTTCTGCTTAGGATTGCTTTGGCTATTCAAACTTTTTTGGTTCCATATGAATTTTAGAAGAGTTTTTTCTAATTCTGTGAAAAATGTTATTGGTAGTTTGATAGAATGGCATCAAATCTGCAATTGCTTAGGACAGTATGGCCATTTTAACAATATTGATTCTTCCTATCTATGAGCATGGAATGTTTTTCCATTTGTTTGTATCATATCTGATGTTTTTCAGCAGTGTTTTGTAATTCTTCTTGTAGAGATCTTTCGCCTTCCTGGTTAGCTATATTACTAGGTATTTTATTCTCTTTGTGGCTAATATGAATGGAATTGCAATTTTGGTTGGCTCTCAGCTTGGATGTTATTGATGCATAGAAATGCTACTGATTTTTGTATATTGATTTTGTATCCTGAAACCGTGAAGTTGTTATCAGATCTAGGAAACTTTGGGCAGAGACTATGGGGTTTTCTAGGTATAGAATTACATTGTCTGCTAAGAGAGAAAGTTTGACTTCCTCTCCTGTATGGAATCCTTTATTTCTTTTTCTTGCCTAATTGCTCTGGCTAGGACTTTTAGTACTATGTTGAATAGGAATGGTGAGAGAGGGCATCCTTGTCTTGTGCCAGTTTTCAAGGAGAATGCTTCCAGCTTTTGCCTATTGAGTATGATGTTGGCTGTGGTTTGTTATAGATGGCTCTTATTATTTTGAAGTATGTTCCTTTGATGCCTAGTTTGTCGAGTGTCTTGGCTATTTTATCACAAGAACTTAAAAATACATTTTATTTATTATCCAAGTAATACATATTTACTTTTAGAAAAATCAGAAGATACAGATTAAATCAAAAGAAAAATACTTATTATGATACCATCTTGTAGATAGCTGCTATTGTGGTTTGGGCATATATTCTTCCAGACTTGTAACTGCACAATAAATTGTGTAAATTTATAACAAGGTATATAATTTCTTTATAAAACTGGAAGCATACTATGCATAGTTAGGTGTAATCATTTTTTCTGACTCTCTTTCCATGTCAGTAAATATATTTCCCTGTAATCATTACTAATGGCTGCAAGATATTCCATTGTATTTATGTATAAAATAAATAAATGTATTTAATAAAGCTTATGCTGATGAAAATTAGGTCATTTAAAAATTCTTTATATGGAGTTTGTGCCAAAAAACACAAACATTTTACATTTATGTTGTACATTTCTGTGAGTCCAATCTGTCAGTCTTGTTATGGTTTCTGCATTTGGGATCAGGCTTAGGAATTCCTCCCTGATACAAATATTTTTAAATTATTCAGCTCTGTTTTCATCTGTTTTAACACTAAAGACTTTAGCCAATGTAGAATTTTTCTTACGTGTTATGAGCCAGGAATCTAACGTTAATTTTTTCAAAAAAATTTTGTTAAATAATTCATCCCCCTTCTAAACAATAATCCATATAAATATTGGGTCTGTCCCTAAACTTTTAAATTTAGTTCTATGATCTATTTCTGTACCAGATTTATACTCTTTTGATTATTGAGGGTTTATAATATGCTTCAGTTGATGTCTGGTTGAGCAAAACCCCTCTTTTTCCCAAAGTTTTTGGCTTGTCTAACAGCTGATCATCTTCCAGATATGTTAGAATAATTTGTCAAATTGTACAAATTTTTTACAACTTGACATTTTATTGGAATATGTTAAATATGAAGATTAATTGTGGAGAGTGACATATTTATAATATTTTCCCATCAATAATATAAAATATATCTCTACTGATTAATCTTTTTTATTTTTTAGCTCCTAATCACATTTTTATTTTATTTTTTATTCATTCATTTATTTTTTTTCTTGAGACAGAGTATCGCTATGTCACCTAGGCTGGAACGCAGTGGTGCAGTCTCAGCTCACTGCAACTTCGGCCTCCTGGGTTCAAGCGATTTTCATGCCTCAGTCTCCTGAGTAGCTGGGACTACAGAAGCACGCCACCACACTGGCTAATTTCTGTATTTTTGGTAGAGATGGGTTTTTACCATGTTGGCCCGGTTAGTCTCAAACTCTTGGCCTCAAGTGATCCACCTGCCTTGGCCTTCCAAAGTGCTAGGATTACAAGCGTGAGCTACTGCACTGAGGTCTAATCACTTTTTAGCTTGTCGTATAGCTACTGCACATTCTTGTTAAGTTTATTTTAAATATCTTATTCTTTGTTTCTGTTGTAATGGAAGCCTTTCTCACTTGCTCTGATGATTACTAGTGCAAATATATGTGAATCTCATTATATTTGTTTCATATCATACTTTTAAATCATTTATTTGTTCTAATATATTTGTATTTTATTTCCTTAGGTTTTCCACAGAGACAGTAATTCCATTGTTTAGATCTTATTTTCCTTTCTTGACCCATTGCATAGATTCAAACCTGGTCTAGAAAAGTGCTGAAAAAACTGTGGTGATATCAGGGCTTCCTTTCCTTATTCCCAACTTCAGAGAGGCTTTAGGTCATCACTGTCCAATAGAACTTTCTGTAATTACAGGAGTGCTCTCCCAATGTCTAATACTTGTGGCCACTGAGCACTTGAACTGTGGCTGATATATTGAAAAAATTAATTATTTATTCAATTTTAAGTAAAATAATATTATATTGGACAGCACAGCTCTAGGTTTTTTGTTTGTTTGTTTGTTTGTTTGTTTTGAGACAGGGTCTTGCTCTGTCACCCAGGCTGGAGTTCAGTGGTGCAATCACAGCTCACTGTGGCCTCTACTCCTGGGCTCAAGTGACTCTCCTACCTTAGCCTCCGAGTAGCTAGGACCACAGGTGCACACCACCATCCCTGGCTAATTTTTTTGTACTTTTTGGTATAGATGGGGTTTCACCGTGTTGCCCAGGCTGGCCTTGAATTCCTGAGCTCAAGCTATCCCCTGCTCGGCTTCCCAAAGTGCTGAGATTACAGGTGTGAGCCTGTATGTGCTGGCCAGAGTTTCACTATTAATTGTATTATTTATTTCAGATGAATCTTAACATGACAAAGTCAGCTTGGGGAAAAGATAATGGGTTAAAAAAAGAAGAGTATTATGTAGATAATTGTCAAACACATGCCTTTAGCAGGATGTGAAAGGGAGTAGAGAATAGCATGATAACTGGAGTGAGATGAGGGTTGAAAAAAGCTAGTTTTTTGTCTGCTTAGTTAAGATTAAGTATGGCTCCACATCCAACTCTTCCCCAAATACACCTTCTCACTGTATTACCTTCTGGTAATATTGCTACCATTATGCTACTCCAAAACCTTGTTACCACTTTTTGAGCTCTCTTTCCCCCTTGTCCCCTAATAATGCAACTCTCCCTCATTCTACCCCCATTCCACAACCTGTATCTCACCCAGTTTTCAAGTTCCTTCACAAGTGTACCTTCTGCATGAAAAAACTTGTTCTTGATCTCCTCAATGAAAAGTAGTCTTGTTCTTCATTAAAGGTAGAATTAATTTGTGTCTTTTTTATACCGCTTAGTCCTACACATTGTCTTCTTGCTATTTGTTAACATATCCATGAGATTGTACACTCTGAGGATCTCATCCTTGACTCCTTGACTGACTGACCTTTCTATCCTTCTTGGTCCCTCCGCTGGTGTGCTACATGTATTTGTATACCTGTGCTCAGTAAATATTTCTTACATGAATCACAGTTCAACTTGTATTAATCATTTATGTCTTGTATTCAATTGACAACCTCTGGAGAGCAGGGATCATATGTATTTATTTTTGTATCTTCTGTGTTACAGCATGATACTAAACATTGAAAAAGTTGTTTGGTAATTATTTTAAAATTTTATTCATAAAAGTCGTGTTAAGATGTTTTATTTAGGATTGCATTTTGCTTCATTTGGTGGCAATCCAATTAAAGTAACATAACCAAACAGGAAGGTTTTTGTGTTTATTTTTTTCCTTTCAAATAACAAGAAGCCTACAGGTAGTCAGTCTAGCGGTGGTATAGTGGTACTAGGTTCTCATCATTGTCCCAGTTTTTCTGTCCTTAACATGTAGCTTTTGTCCTTGAGATCACATGAAGCTTTTCCATCTCCAGGCATCCATATTTATGTTGTTTCTGTCTCTTTCTATTAGGAAAACAGTAGCTTTTCTGGAGGTCTCTACAAATAAACTTCTGCTCTTATCTCTTTAGTCAGAACTAGGGTCAAATGGGCATCTTCCAGGGAGTTTTAAAAGGTATTTTTAACGGGGTGCTTTCCATCCATGTTAAATTGGGATTTTTTTTCGTAAGGAAAAAAGAAAAAATAAATCTTGGGTGGGAAATCTAGGGTATATATCTCGGATATGGAATTTATACTTAAAGCCATTAGGATCTACAAGGGCATGATATGATACATGTGAAAATTTCAACAAATAGAGACAATTTTGTAATAAATTCCATATGCACAGCTGGACAGTAAGTGCTATCAAAGATTAGAGGTAGACGAGCTCCCTGAAAGATGGAGTTGAGTAGAAAATCTTCAGTGTAAGAGGTGGGACTTGAGCAGACCCTTAAGAGATAGGTCAAATATTATACAAAGGCATTGAGTGCTTGTTTTGCAAGTGAGAAACACTTTTTTTTTTTTGTTTTTGAATCATTAGAACAGCTTAGCAAGAATTAATGCACTCATAGGGCAACAGAAAATAAGATTGGAAAATAAGTTGAGACAACATAATGGGGGTCTTTGAATGCCACCATGAAGAGTTTGGGTTTGAGGTTGTTCAAATAAGCAAATCTAATGCAGGTTTCGGAAAAGAGGAATAATATGAGGGAGTGGAATAGAAATGACATATATTAGAGTTTAAAAGAATCATTCACAGATTAGTTCATTAGAATTAATTAATCACTAATGTTATATCTCCTACCAGTAGTTAAGTTCATAGCACTTTTTTTTTTTTTTTTTTTTTTTTTTTGAGATGGAGTCTCGCTCTGTTGCCCAGGCTGGAGTGCAGTGAGGTGATCTCGGCTCACTGCCACCTCCGCCTCCTGGGTTCAAGCAATTCTCCTGCCTCAGCCTCCCAAGTGGCTGGGATTACAGGTGTGTGCCACCACACCCAGCCAATTTGTGTGTGTGTGTGTGTGGTGTGTGTGTGTATGTATGTGTGTATGTATGTGTGTATATATATGTATGTGTGTGTACATATGTGTGTGTGTGTGTGTGTGTGTTATATATATATATATATTTTTTTTTTTTTAGTAGAGATGGGTTTTTGCCATGTTGGGCAGGTTGGTCCCCAACTCCTGACCTCAAGTGCTCCGATCATCTCAGCCTCCCAAAGTGCTGGGATTACAGGTGCAAGTCACCATGCCTGGCCAAGTTCAAAACACTTTTGACCAAAGTAGTTGATTCTAAGGGGTCCAATACCTAAAACAGATATTTGATATTGTTACATTTGAGGCCCTGAGTTATAGAATAGTGAAGCTCTAGAAATAAAATTTTCTGTTAAACTTATTTTTTTATATTGCCAAGGAATTCTTTGCTTCTGTTATCATTACAACATATTTTAAATATTGTATCAGCATATTTTATCATATTAATACCCAACTGTAATCTTTCTTAATTAAAGCTTGCACTGAATGATTTATAAAATGACTGAAAACACTTATGTGCTTTTGACTAAATGTGTTTTATTGTCTGTTATTTTCTCAACCTAGAATTTTAAGTCTATTGAAAAATACTTAAATTTCAATGCAGTTATGTTGACTGAATGTTTTATTTTCCTTTTTAAATCAATCTTAATATATTTTGTAGTTTCTTTTAAGTGAGGTGTGCTAGAGCATTTCCCAGATACAATTATGAATTTTTTAAAATGACAGATATTTATTCAAATGTAAATCTCATCAAATAGTAAAGATTTTTATCTTCTATTTTAATAATATCAATTACTTCTGATGGTTTGACATAGTTCGAGTACAGAAACAGTCTGATTCAATTGAAACACATAAAATATGCTTGAAATAATTTCCTACATTATTATAAATGAACATCTGAAGTCTGAGTTACTTCATTTAGTATTTGGAATATCAGAAATTTTCATTTCAGAACATCAAAATTAGTGCCTTGTGTCTTTAGACTCTCCTCCTTAATTACCATAAGATCTTTCCTTTCAGGGTCTCATTAATATGAATTTGACTCTATGTAAAAATGTAGATGTAGAAATAATTTATTGCAGTTTCTCCTAATCAGTTAAAATTTTAGCATTCATTGTTGGGTACTTTTTGATTATTGTTCAGCCCTATCCCACTGATGTTGGGTTTGGCCATAGGATTTGCTTTGGTCAATGGAATGAATGTTAGTGATGTGACATAAAGCCTTAAATATGCTTGCATGGTTTGGCTTCAGTTTTTTTCACTGGTCATTTGTTATGAGAAGAGCTTTCTCTGGGCAGCTGCTGCCCCTTCACGTTGGGTTCCAGAATTAACACAGGTGAAGCAAACCTGAGCCCAACCCATAGCCTGAACCAAGCCACCCAACCAAGCCCAGCCTAGATCAGTCAAACTGTAGTCAACATACAGACTTGTGAGCATGAAAATAAATGTTTGTTATTGTAAGTCACTGAATTTGGGATGCTTTGTTATGTAGGATTATTGTCGCAATAGCTGACTGATATGACCATTACTATTTCAAAAAGCACATCTATATATTTTCATTAAGAAAAAGCAAAATTATAGATGGCTAACCTATCAGTTCTCTATTAATTGAAAAGTAGTAACACTTAAAACACTAATTATAAAACACCAATTATTTGAGAGTTTTTCTTGGCTAGTGGTCATTACAAATTTTATTGAATACAATTCTCTTTTTTTTTTTTTTTTTTGAAACAGAGTCTCTCTCTGTTGCCCAGGCTAGAGTGCAGGGGCACGATCTTGGCTCAGAGTAACCTCTGCTTCCCAGGTTCAAGCGATTCTCCTGCCTCAGCCTCCTGAGTAGGTGGGATTACAGGTGTGTGCCACCACACCTGGCTAATTTTTGTATTTTTAGTAGAGACAAGGTTTTCACCATGTTGGCCTCCTGACCTCAGGTGATCCACTCGCCTCAGTCTCCCACAGTGCTGGGATTGCAGACATGAGCCACCATACCCCACCGGAATAAAATTCTTGAAATGGAACTTGAGGAATAAGTTGTTGAGGTACTTATTATTAGTTAATAAACCTGGCTGGTACTACAAGTAATCACAAAATGAAATGACATAGGAACCATGGCTAGCATTTGTTAAGGGCCTCGCCACACAAGTGTTTGGCATTCTTCTCTTCTCTTCACAGCAAATCTGTCAAATCTGTCAGGCAGTCAACACATATTTATTGAGCCCTTACCATATGCCAGGTATTGCAAGGTATGTATTACCCTATTTTTGTTGCATGAAGAAACTGAGCCTCAGAAAAGTTAAATGACTAGTTTAAGCCTCACAGCTAGGGAAGGGCTTGAGTTTTAGGACTTGACCCAAGTCCATCTGACTCCAAAAATCATGCTGTTACCATCATTGCGTTATTTGTGTTTGGGTGGAACTAGGAGAAAAATAGAATTACAGGCCAGGCGTGGTGGCTCATGCCTGTAATCCTAGCACTTTGGGAGGCCGAGGCAGGTGGATCACTTGAGGCCAGAAGTTCAAGAGCAGTCTGGTCAACATAGCAAAACCCCGTCTCTACTAAAAATACAAAAATTAGCCAGTTGTGGTGGCACATGCCTGTAATCCCAGCTACTCGGGAGGCTGAGGCATGAGCATTGCTTCAACCCAGGAGGCGGAGGTTGCAGTGAGCCAAGACTGGGCCACTGCACTCCAGCCTGGGTGACAGAGCGAGACTCTGTCTCAAAAAAAAAAAAAAAAAAAAAAAATTACAAACATTTACCTAACATTTGTTGGTGTGCTATCTCTAGTCATTTGCTACATAACCCAGATGTCACCCAGAATCACTTTAGCATTCAGAAATCTACATATAAATTAGCTCAGACCCACATTGCTGTTTTTTAGCATGTGAAAGTCTGAAGCTGTCCGTACAATTTCTACTAATTCTGAGGCCTTACAGTCATGTGGTCCCCTTCACATGTCCTTGGAGGCCACCTTGATTTGCCATGTCAGTCTGAGTGTAAAGCTCCACCCTTTCCAGTTTCTACCAGACATACCTTCACCAAGCATTTTCTGAGTTTTGGTGAGGACCTCCATACAAAGCACAAGATCTCCACCATTTTTTCCCTCTCAACGTTGCCCCTTGATTGCAACACCCTGCCCCTTTTCATATTCTTTACTCTCTATTTTGCAGATTAACTTTTCCCTTCTGTTGAAGCCTTGATAGCCCAGATACCCAACAACTTTGGAGTCATGCTTCTACCCTCAAGCTGGAGTGTCAGTGAGCATCTTCTTTGACTCTGTCTCATTACAAAGCAAAAATAGTGAGATTCTCTTGAGAAACAGCGTCAGTTGGAATTAGTCTCATCAGTCAGACAGCCCCCATTTAGCTCAATTTTAATTTTTAAAATGGAATTTCATTGAATTTTCAACATTGACAATTTTGTTCAACTAACCTTAAATGGTGAGAACCGAAAGCATCTAATATAAGAGCTACTCTTTTCTTCTTAGATTAGAAATAAGATACTTGACTTTACATAACTAAGAAAAAGTCTATCTTTAGAATTTTAGTTACTTCCTACCTCTTTCCAAAAATGTGACTTATAAAAACTAAAGAATAAATCTGGATATAAGCTTTTTCTGTAGTTTTTCCCAGACCACTTTTCCTATTAGCTATTCAGAGTGAATTTTAGGAGCTTGAAAACTTGATATGTTTATGAGCCCAGAATTTAGACACTGCTATAAATTTAAATAGTCTGAAGCACTTGATTCTACAACACTGTGTTGGAAATGGTTGAAGAACTGATTTCCGCTTCTGGATAAGCCAGACTACTCTCTTATCTTGCAAATTTGCCACTAAAATCTTAATTCCTGTCAGAATTATTTTCAGTGGGAGAAATCTGAATACGAATTGACCAAAAGAACTTTAGTTCTCACTCATTTCTCATATAATTTTAATTAGTTCATCTTTAATTTAGGAAATAATTTTTCTAGCAACTTGGCAGACATTGGTTTCTTGCCAGATACTACCTTAGTGCTTTTTGTGGGAAACTCATCTTTAATATTCCATGAGTATAGTAAAACTGTGTTTTTAATGTAACAAATATTGTTTTATTAAATAAAACATTTATTTGGGGGCATATTCATACCTAATTAAAGAGAATGAGTAAAAGATGAGGCAGACCCTGAATGTGAGATGCGTTTGAAAATGGGATGTCTCAAGATTCTGTACTGGAACATTGGGGTTAGGCTTCTAAGTACTGTTAGTCCAGTCTTATTACTAAGATTGCATAAAGACCATTTTATTTTTGTGTGACCTAGATCAAATTATTTTGATGTAGGATTTTTCTTCTTAGTCACTTTGCAAGTCCCTAGCCAGCAATGCCCCACCCAGGCCTCACTCAGCCACACTGGTATGCCCCAGTTTTCCTGTGGTATAGCTTGTACCTGTGTTCAGCAGTTCCCGAACTCTTGTCCTGCACCCAAGAAGAATGAGGATGTGCTAAACATTGAAGGGTGAGGAAGGTGGAGAAGAATTTTATAGAGCAATGAAACAGTTTTCAGCAGAGAAAGGACGCGGGGGTTGTCCCCCTACCCAAAGGTGGGGTGGGAATGTCCCCTGTGCAGCCGGGAATGGGGCCGTCTATGGACTCGGAATGGGGAGTGCGTGCTGATTGGTTTGTGTGTATGCAAAAAGGTTAAAGTGAAGACACCACTCAAAGGTGGGCATGACAGTGTAGAAAACCAATTAGAAAAGGGTAGGTATATGTAAAATAGGTGAAGGGTGGGGATCAATCAAAGGAAAGCATGCCAAACGGGAAGACAAGTTCTTAATCCAGTCTGAGGATTTAACTTGTAGCTTGACTTTCAGGCTTTAAACTTTCTTCGCCTTGGAGGTGGGGTTTCACCAGGTACCAGCCCCTGTCTGCCTAGGCATTTGGCTGCCTCCTTTCTGTATCAATTTGACCTTCCTAAACTTCTCATTCGTTATCTGTTAAATAAATATTATGTCTGCCTTCCCTACCTTAAAACATTGTTGTAAGGTTTAGATGAAAGCAATATATGTGAAAGTACTTTGTAATGTACAGTACCTACAGACATTAGTGATTATGTTTGTGGGGCAAAAAAAAGTAGGCAGGATGGAAGAAAGGAAAGCAAGGTTGCTCTTAAATTCATTCCAGCAGTATAGCTGGAAATGAATAATCTTCAAATCCTGACCAGTTGCAAGATAGGGAAAGGATTACCATCCTGGGGGCACAGCAATGACAAGGCCCTTTAACTGGCCACAGCGAATGCCAATTCCAACCATTTCAGGTAATATTATCTACAGTGTGCTGAGTGCCATGTTAGTTACTAGGGGTACACACCATGAGAAGAAACAGTCCTTTGCCCTCAAGAAATTCTCAGTCTGGCTGTGGACAACACGGCTGTGTGTCTCTAGCAGGGGTGAGCCAGGATATGGCAGGCTGGGTGGAGCATGGTTGGAGCAGAAGAGGAGCTGGTTATTGTGACTGGGTCTGGCATGTTTTTTCCATCATTAAATGGAGTGATTTAAAAATAATACACCGTATTTATATTTTTAAGTCACAGAGAAAAACAAGGGTGTTTTAAAGTTTGGTTAATTACAAAATCCTGTAATAACACTTTTTTTTCCTTTTAATACATGGGGGAGTGACAGCATCAGCATGATCTTCTTTACAGTTTTGTCATGTTTTAGGATTTTACTATGCTTGTTTTAGGTTTCAGGGACATTATTGTCACAATGAAGTTCTACTCTGTTGCGTGTTGGTGTTCTAGTGGTGCAACACTAACTCTTTGGATGTCACTTTTAACTTCGTCTTTTGTATTCAAAAGTTGAATTGCTAGTGATCTTTATTTTGGTAGTTTTTAAAGGAAATAAGTGTGTAATATATTATCCATACTGAATGAGAGGACCCATTGACAAAGATTACTTCCAATTACTGGTAATCATTTTGGGGTCTGGAATACCTTAAATATTTTTTTTACTTGTTTATTAGACAAATAATAAAATAAGCTTTTACTTTCTGAATATACAACAACAGGGAGGGAGTGAGGGGAGACATTCCAGAAGATGCCAATAATATAAGTTGCTAATCTAGGATGAATAACTCATTGCAGAAAATTCAGGAGATGACGGTCTAATCTGGTACTGAATTAAATTATCTACGGTATTTAATGTTTTACTCTAGTAGATTTGCTGGTTTGGTGTCTACCTTAACTTAAATATTTAGAGAAAATATGGAAAAGTTTGTGAGAAAATGAAGTCTTGTATAAACATGCTGGTCCTAATTGTTTGCCTTTACTGCAGAAATCCCAGCCTGGCACCAATGTGGCTGAAGTTCTCACTGTGTTACTATAAATTTACATGATGTAGTGGATGTTTTAAGAGGTGGAGGCAATCCCATTTCAAAATTGAAAACAAAAAAAATATTTAAATACCCACGTGAGTAAAAATGGACTCTCCTGGATAAGTCTGGACCATCTTTCAAAGATATTGAGCGTCTGGAATTTTTATGTGCGTTTCGAGGCTGCAGTTTCCTCTGACAGACAATCCATTGTTATTACTGGCTGTAGGCAGTCCTGAAAGGGCAGAGTTAGGAAAGACAAAGAATTTACAGTACAGAACTTTCAATAATGTGTTGATGTCAGGAAAAGAGTTGAGCCATTTCTGATAAGAAAGAAATGTTAATGTTAAGCAGCTGTGAATATACTTTCTGTGATCTCCTCCCCAAAGTAACAGCAGGGTATTTCATAGACTTGGGTCACAGGATGAATTTGAGTAGTCAATCCTTAAGTGAAACCAAAGACAGGAGAATACTGGAAGATGTGACAGAGGTCAGCCCTGGGAATGGAACATGGAGTCTTTTCCAATTTGATGTTCTTGTCCCAGGTTTAGATTTGGCAGTGGCTACCTCCCTCCTTTAAGTCCTCAGCACCATTCCCTTACAACAAATCAACATTTATCAGTAACTATGAAAGCACAGTATCAAAATTATTTCTAAATTAGAGTTTGAGAAATGATTTTGAAATTTATATAGCATTCCTAGTACTCAGGTCAACTCTTTGTAGCAACACACTCATTTTGATTCTTAAAGAAATGTGATATATTTTTTCCTAAATAGATTTAAAATTTTAATCAACACATTTGGCTTATATAATGAAAAACTGCCTGAGTCTATGGAATTGGGCGAGAACTTGTTATTTTGGTGAAGGTACATATATTCTGAAGATGTATCTGCAAGCCATTGGGTACAAATACTGAATGTGAGTAAAATTTGGAAGTTGACTGCTTCAGGGTTCCAAACTGGGCCATCAGTATTAGGATATATGTAGTTTTAAATCCAGTCTTAAACCTGTGTATGTTTAGAATATCTTTTGTCAAAGAGTGAATAATAAGTTTCTATTTTTCCAAAAGTAGTTTAACTAAGTATTAGGTGTTCAGGGACCAGATTCTTATTCAAGTCTTATTTTTAAGAGTTTGAAGTCAATAACTTATTTTCTCTGTCCCTCATCTCTTTTATTCCACTTATAAAATATGCACACCGGGCCAGGCAAAGTGGCTCACGCCTGTATCTCAGCACTTTGGGAAGCCAAAGTGGGCAGATCACGAGGTCAGGAGATTGAGACCATCCTGACCAACATGGTGAAACCCTATCTCTACTAAAATACAAAAAATTATCCGGTTCATGGTGGCATGTGCCTGTAGTCCCAGCTACTTGGGAGGCTGAGGCAGGGGAATCGCTTGAACCTGGGAGGCCAAGATTGTGCCACTGCACTCCAGCCTGGCAACAGAGCAAGACTCCATCTCAAAAAAAAAAAAAAAAAAAAAAAAAAAAGAAATATGCACACTAATTCTGGCTCTCCTGCTTTTGAAGGTGTCACACATACAATACTCTTTGTGATAAAGCCTTAAAGTATCAGAGTGGTAATACTTTAAGGCTTTATTAATCCAAAGTAAGTTGTGATATTTTAAGGCTTTATCAATCCAAAGTATTGTTACAGATATGAATAGTGGTACCTACATTGCATAGAATAAGAACTGAGTCATGTAAATCAATGCTACATCATTTGAAGTCTTGCAGGAATGGACCAGGCCAGTACTCAAAGCTAACACTATTTTGGCTTGATTTTACATAACTTTCAAATCATCTTTTCAGAAAGCTAAACCCCAGCTGTTCTTCAAGATAAGCCATGATGACAGAGTAGCTATAAAAGTAGCGTCTCATAGATATAGAGAAGTATGAACAGGTTCAGGCTGGTTGAATGATAGCCCTTTTCTCTTTGAAAGGAAATGGAAGGAATGTAGCTGTATTTGCAGGTAATGAATTTCAATAATGAATTTCAATCCCTTATTACTTTCTTTGGGAAAGTGATCACATTTACTATAAACTGCATTAGGAAGGAGGAATTTATAGTTAAGTATGGAAGTGGATCAGAAATTAGTAGACATATAGGATCAGGCAGATCCTTATCATTGAGCAAAGGTCTAAAGATAGTAATGCAGTCTGTAATTCTATAAGTGGATACATACGAACCATAACAATAACAGCAACAGCTAACATTAAGTGCGCATTATTTATTAAATACAGTATTATGTATCATCTGTAGATTATTCATGTGTAAGGCAGGTAGTGTCTTTATTCCCATTTTGGAGGTGAAGAAATCAAGGTATACAGTAGTTAAGAAACTTACTTAAGGTCATACGATCTGTGCTAGCTTTCAGATTCAGGGAACTTGACTTCAGAAACCATACTCTTAGCCAGTATGCCAAACCGCCTCCTATGAATTTGAAACCACCTCCTATGAATTGATGAATTCATAATTCATCAATTGGTGTTAATGGAAGTGGTGGAACATAGTCCTGAGGCTGGCCAAGTTCTAAATTGTTTAGGAAGTGACCCAAATACTGAGATAATCATAACAAAAAGAGAAAGAGAGAGGGGGAAAGAAAGAAAGAGGAGAGAAAAAAAAAAGGAAGGAAGGAAGGGAGACAAAGAAAAAGTCCATTCCAACAGGCACTGGGTATTGGATATTATGGGAGTCTCTCATAAAGTATTAGGGGCCCATAAGCAGGAGACTGAGACTTCACAGTAATGAACCCAGCCAGTAGAAACTGGGATACAGGGCAAGGAAACTTTCCAGTAACAGTGGACTGGAATAAAATCAGAGCAAAATCAGAGCAAAATCAGAGATAAAATAATTCAAAGTAGAGGCAGCATTTCTTGACAAAAGATTTCTTATGTTATCTCCCCTACTGAGGGCTGAAGTTGGCCCCAGAGTGAGATGCATAGCTATAAGTCAGGGTTAATTTAATAGATTCAGCTCAGAGGCAAACAGAAGCAAGGGCACCAAGCCAGGTAGGCCATTACAAAGTAGCCCAACTGGGTTAGAGTTCCAGGCAAGAGACTTATTTTACTAACTTTACTAACATTATTTCTCCACTGTGGCAGCTCCCGCTTCTGTGGGACATGGCATCATGTAGCAGTGACATTAGATACCTGAAGACTGTGGAACAGGGAGATGAAGTTTCATAGCATAATTACAAAATTTAATAGCACCCTTTCACATATTTCATGGCCCAATCTATGTTGTTATTCTTTTATTATTTTTTAAAAAACATAATATGTAATATACTGATTGCAGAGTTCACGAAGCCATTTGGGAGATTACTAGGAGGAATAATTTGATATGAAATTATTATTTAATTAATCATATCACTTTCTTATTCTGTCTTATACTAACTTTTGCAGAATGTATATTATTTGGAGAGCCTTCTTTGATATCCTTAACAGACAGAGTAAACGTTCAAGATAGTACTTTTAGGAGAGTAGTTTGAATAGTTTTCATTTGCTAATCCCGTCCTCTTTTTTCTGTGAAAGAGAAAAACAAAAGGATTTTGTTTTCTTTCATGTAGTGTTTATCCAATTGCCTCCATATTTTATAACAGCACCGAAGGCTAGTTTTTCTGTTCTGTTTAAAGCTCATAGTTTCTTAGAACTAGTTGTAAATACTGTTAAAAGTCTCCCAAACAGTTTTTTAAGAACCTAATTTAGTTTCATTTGTACTAAGAAGCTGTTTTCTAGATGACTAACATCATATAGGGTTGTTTCCATCAAAAATATTAGTCTGGCATTTGTCATGTTCTGTCCACTAAATAGCTTTGTTATTATTGAGGTCTAAGCTCTGATTTTTTATCTTACCCAAATTCCTACCTTAGGGGTCTAGGGAGTCATGTCCTACAAACCATAAATTCTCATGAGATGGGTTTTATTTGACCCTATATATTGTGACTTACTTTTCAGTCTGACTGTGGCATAACATTATGAGAGAAGGAAAAAATATTTAAGCCCAAAATATATTTCCCTGTTATACCTTGAAATTGCCCTGCAAAGTCTCTTGTGGGAAAAGTCCACATTCTATAGGGAATCCCCTTCCCCTTTTGTTTTCCTTCCTTTCTTTCCAGATACAAGAGTTAACTAAGATCCAGGCACCCTTTTAAGTCCCATAAGAAACAATTTACAACCCCCGCTCTCTCTGAAGTCTGCTATCTGAGAGCTTCCTCTGCACAGTAAAAGTTGGTCTCCACAATCCTTTACCTTTTTTTTTTGTTTTTTTGAGACGGAGTTTCGCTCTTGTTGCCCAGGCTGGAGTCCAATGGCGTGATCTCGACTCACCACAACCTCCGCCTCCCGGGTTCAAGCAATTCTCCTGCCTCAGCCGCCCGAGTAGCTGGGATTACAGGCATGCGCCACCACACCCGGCTAATTTTGTATTCTTAGTAGAGACGGGGTTTCTCCGTGTTAGTCAGGCTGGTCTCGAACTTCCAACCTCAGGTGATTTGCCTGCCTCGGCCTCCCAAAGTGCTGGGATTACAGGCATGAGCCACTGTGCCTGGCCCAATCCTTTATCTTTAACCTCAACATTCTTTTCTGTCGATCCAGGTCTTTAGACAAACTCCACCAACTGTCACCCTGAAGATGTTGAAATTTATTTAAAGCCTGGAAGCCCGGCTTTGAGTTGTCCCACGTTTCTGAATCAAACCAATGTATTTCTTTCTTTATTTCTTTCTTTTTCTTTTTTTTTTTTTTTTTGAGTCAAAGTCTTGCTCTTGTCCCCCAGTCTGGAGTGCAATGGCACAATCTCGACTCACTGCAACCTCTGCCTCCCGGATTCAAGTGATTCTCTTGCCTCAGCCTCCCGAGTAGCTGGGATTACAGGCGCCTGCCACCACGCCTGGCTAATTTTTGTATTTTTAATAGAGACAGGGTTTCACCATATTGACCAAGCTGGTCTTAAACTCCTGACCTCAGGTGATCTGCCTGCCTCGGCCTCGCAAAGTGCTGGGATTACAGACGTGAAACACCACGCCCGGCCAAACCAATGTATTTCTTAAATGTATTTGATTAATGTCTCATGCCTTCCTAAAATATATGACAACAAGCTGTACCCTGACCACCTTGGGCACGTGTTCTCAGGACCTCCTGAGAGCTGTGTCACAGGCTGTGGTCACTCATATTTGGCTCAGAATAAATCTCTTAAAATATTTTACAAAGTTTGACTCTTTTCGTCAATATTATGAAATGTGTCTGAGATATATATACAAAAGAAAAATACTAAGATATAGCATGCATCCAAGAAATGCACTATCTGTTACATAAATTATCTAAATTGATATAATTCATGTGCATCTCTGAGTCTCATCTCACATCAGAGAGGCAGCCTGAGATGAAGAATGAGCACGGGCTCAGGTTGGGACCTGGTAAAAGCAGGCATCACCATTTAAGGAGCAGAGACCTTGGCTAGGTTGTTTCACCTCTCTGAGTTTGTTTCCTCATGTATCAGTTGGGAATGATATCGAATTTGTATCATCCTTATGAAAAAACAAATGTTTATGAAGTTGCAAATACAGATTTTCAACAAAAGTTAACAGCTATCACTCATTGGCATCTAGACTTTAAGATGATTCCACTCAAGAGAGTGACATAATTTTAAATAAGAAAATGTTTTGATGTAAGAGTCCATTTCCTGCCTCTCGGGCACGCCACCACAGCCTGATGCTCCATTAGCTGTTGCTATCTGCAGTTAATGATTTAGCTTGCAGCGTATCTGGCACTGTACTAAGTGATCCACATATGTTATTTCATTTAATAACAGCAATCCTTTCAGGAAATTTTGGTTTCTGACTTTCTACCGTGACTTTGACCTATGTACATTTTCTTTTAGACTATGTATTCTTTTGAGTTTTGTCTGCCTTATTCTAGCCATTGCTTTGCACAAATTATGGCACTTTATGCCATCAAACCATATTAGTTTAGGACGTTGTGGGATGCAAATAACAGAGAACCAGACGATCTGTCAAAAAATAAAGGGAATTTTTTTTCATACACACAACTGGGTTCTATCTCTGTGATTCTTTTCACTCTGTCTTCCTCCATGGCTCTGCTCATTGTATTAGAAATGGCTGCAGCAGTTCCTGACATGACATCTTTGTACTACACTCTCCAGAGGAATGGAGAGTTTCTGTTTTCCCAGATAGAAGCTCTTGGCTTTCTTCGACAGGGCCAGTGTAGGTCTTTTGCTACCTCTGACACCATCACTTAGACCAGGGGGTTGGGGTCATTGACTGGCTTATCCATGCCCTTCCCTGAGTCAATCAATGGACCAGAGGAATGGTGTTACATTGCTTAGTTCAGACCTACACCCGAGGTTGTGGTCCATGTCACCCAAATCACATGGGTATCGTGGAGCAGGAGGTGAAATGAGTACAGGAAGGCTGTCTTGCCACCAATGTCAAAGGGAATGGGCATTAGTCCATTTTCACACTGTTATAAAGAACTACTTGAGACTGGGTAATTTATAAAGAAAAGAGGTTTAATTGACTCACAGTTCTGCATGGCTGGGGAGGCCTCAGGAAACTTACAATCATGGCAGAAGGCAAAGGGAAAGCAAGGCATGTCTTACATGGCGGCAAGAGAGACAGAGCAAAGGGGGAAGTGCCACACTTTTAAACTATTGGATCTTGTGAGAACTCTATCACAGGAACAGCAATGGGGAAATCTGCCCGCAAGATGCAGTCACCTCCCACCAGGCCCCTCCCCTGACATGTAGGGATTATAATTTGAGATGAGATTTGGGTGGGGACACAGAGCCAAGCCGTATCAGAATGCTTACAACGTTTCACTTTTAATTATGATATGTTGCTAGAGGGTTTCTTTAAATATTTTTTTTTATCAGTTTAAGGAAGTCATCTTCACAGTTAAGTTTTTTTTTAATCATGAATGGAAGTTGACTTTCATCAAATGTTTTTTTCTAAATCTGTTGAGATGATCGTGTGGATTTTTTTCTTTATTCTATTAATGTGACAAGTTACACTCATTTTTAAAAACAACTTTAACTATAATGGCATATAATAAACTGCACATATTTGAAGTATATAGTTTGATAGCTTTTGTCATATGTATATACCTGTGAAACTATCACCATAATCAAAATAATGAACATATGTATCATTCCCTTCCAAACTTTTTTTTTTTTTTTTTTGGAGACAGGGTCTCACACTGTGGCCCAGGCTGGAGTGCAGTGGCTCACTGCAACCTCTACTTCCCTGGGCTCATGTGATTCTCCAGCTTTAGCCTCCTACGTAGCTGGGACTACAGGCGTGAGCCACCACACCTGGCTAACCTGGCTAATTTTTGTATTTTTTGTAGAAATGGGGTTGCACCATTTGCTCAGGCTGGTCTTGAACTCCTGAGCTTAAAGTGATCTGCCCACCTTGGCCTCCCAAAGTGCTGGGATTACAGGCATGAGCCAACATGCCTGGCCCCAAACATTTTCTTATCCCTCCTGTAATCCCTGTCTCCAGCCCCTTCCCTCCTACTCCTGCTCTACACCTGATCTACTTTCTGTCACTACAGATTAGTTGCATTACCAATTGAAGTTTTGAATGTTAAATTAACTTTCCATTTCTGAAATAAACCAGTTTGATCATTATGTATTAGCTCTCTCTCTTACACTAAGGGAACGTCAAAAAGGTCATGGGAAAACGGAATTAAAAGATAAAAATAAAAAATATAAACTTTATTTTTCAACATAGGCTCCATAAAGTTTAAGACACTTTTATAAGTGACAATATCAGCCATTTAGTCCATCCCTAAAGAACTGAGGGTCCTGGGATTTAACCATGTCAATGCAGTCTTTTTCACATTAGTAACTGAAGAAAAGTGGGTGCCCTTTAATGATTTATTAAGATTAGGAAAAAAAAAAATAGAAGTCGGAAGGAGCCAAATCAGGTCTGTAGGTGGTTGCCTAATGATTTTCCCATGGAAACTCTGGCAAAATTGTCCTTGTTTGATGATAGGAATAACAGGAGTATTGTCATGGTGGAGAAGGACCCCCTGTTGAAGCTTTCCTGGGCATTTTTCTGCTAAACTTTTGGCTTTCTCAAAACACTCTCACTGTAAACAGATTTTATCATTCTTTGGCTCTCCAGAAAGTCAACAAGCAAAATGCTTTGAGCATTCTCAAAAACTGTTGCCATGACCTTTGCTCATCACGAATCCACTTTTGCTTTGATGGGCCACCTCTACATCTTGGTAGCCATTGCTTTGATTGTGCTTTGTCTTCATGATCATACCAGTAAAGCCAAGATTCATCTCTTTACAATTCTTTGAAGAAATGCTTTGGGATCTCGATCCCACTTGTTTGCAACATCCATTGAATGCTCTGCTTTTGTTTGCAGCTGATATGAAGTGCAATGTTTTTGGCACCTATCAAGTGGAAAATTTGCTCAACTTTAATTTTTCAGTCAGAATTGTATAAGCCGAACCAATTGAGATGTCCGTGGTGTTGGCTATTATTTTTTCTGTTAATCATTGGCCCTCTTCAATTAAGACATGAACAAGATTAATTTTTTCCTTAAAAATTGATGCAGATGGTCTGCCACTGTGGGCTTCATCTTCAACATTGTCTCAAAGTTTTTGTAAAGCATCAAGATTTAGCCATTCTTCCACCCAAGCTTCACCATAAATTTAATATTCTTGTTTCAATTTTAGCAGAATTCATGTTCCTCTGATGGGGCTCTTTTCAAACTGATGTCTTATCCTTCTTAGTGCCTCAAACTAGATCCTGTTCAGACATTTTATGACAAATTAGCTTAAGTTTATTCTGATGCAAAAAAACTGAAATCTATGCATAGGTTTTTCAAAATACACATTTTCCATAAACTTTTTGAAGACCCTTGTTATTTGTTTAACCAACATTTTGCTTCTATGTTTATAAATGAGATTGGGCTGTAAGTTTTCTTTCTAGTAGTGCCCTTCTCATGCTTTAGTATCAAGGTTATGCTAGCCTTACAAGATGAGCTGAGGATGGCGAGAATGTTTCCTATTCTCTTTTTTATTCTCTGGAAGAATTTATATAAGATAGGTTTTTTTTTTAATTAAGTTTTGGTTTGATCAACCAGTGAAACCAACTAGACCTATAGGGTTTTTTTTTTTTTTGGAAAGTTTTAAGTTATTAATTCAATTTTAAAATAAATAAGGGGGTGTTCACAGTTTGTTTCTTCTGTGCTGTTAGTTTTTGTAAAAGGTATGTTTTCATGACTTTTTAATTGACTGTATGCATGTAATATGCATACAGCCTGAGCAATGAGAGTGAGACCCTGTCTCAAAACCAACGAACCAAACAACAACAACAACAATAAAACTCTATAAGGTCTGTAGTGACGTTTCCTCTTTTATTTCTGATATTGGTTATTTAAGCTTGCTTTCTGTATTTCTTCATTATTCTCCATAGGGGTTTTTACAAATTTATTCATCATTTCAAAGAACCAACTTTTACCCTTATTGATCTTCTCTATTGTATTTTTGTTTTCTGTTTTACTTGTTGCTGTTATCTTTTTATTTCCTTCCTTATATTTTCTTTAGATTTCTGGGATTTTTTTTGTTTTGTTTTTTGTTTTTTGAGACAGGATCTAACCATGTTTCCCAGGCTGGTCTCCAACTCCTGGGCTCAAGTGATCCTCCTGCCTCGGCCTCCCTAAGTGCTGGGATTACTAAATAGGTGTGAGCCACTGTGCCCAGCCTATTTTATTTAGATTTAAGTTGTTCTTTTTATAACTTTTTATCAAGGGTGTTTAGCTTATTGCTTTTCAGCTTTTCTTCTTCTCTAATATATGACTTCGGGGGCCATAAACTTTACTTATAGAATAGTTTTAATGGTACACCTCATAAATTTTAAGGAACATTTACTTCAAAATGGGCTCTAATTTCCATTGTGATTTTTTTCTTTGGCCTATGGGTTATTAGAAAGTATATTTCTTAATTTATAAGCATTGTGAATTTTCTAGGTAAATTTTTGATATTGATTTCTAGTCTAATTTTTTTATGGTCAAATAATTTGTTTTGTATAAATTCAATTCTTTTGAATTTGTGGCAATTTGCTTTCACATATGGTTGCGTTTGATAATGATCTATGCATATTTGAAGTCAGTGTGTATATTCTGATGTTTCAAGGTAGAGTATTGTATGTGTGACTATTAGGTCAAATATGTAAATAGTATTGTTCAAATCTTATATATCCTTATAAATTATCTGATATACCTGAGAGAGATACGTTCAGATTTCGTGCTATGATTTTTAAATTTCTCTGTTTTGTCAGTGTTGTTTAATATATAATATTGAGCTACGTTACTAGGTAAATTAAAATGTAGAAGTATTATCTCTTAATAGAGAAGTTACACTTTTATCATTATGAAATGCAGTTGTCCCTCCATATCCGTAGGTTCCATATCTGTGGATTCAATCAGGGATCAAAAATATTTGGGAAAAAATTGCATCTGTACTGAACACATACAGACTTTTTGTCTTGTCATTATTCCCTAAACAATACAGTATGACAACTATTTATATAGCATGTATATTGTATTAGGTATTATAAGTAATCTAGAGATGATTTAAAACACATGGGAATACATTATATGCAAATACTATTCTGTCTTATGTCAGGGACTTGACTATCCATGGATTTTGGTATATATAGGAGGTCTTGGAATCAATCCCAGATGGATACCTTAAGGCCTTCTTTGTCTGATATAAATATAGCTTATATGCTATTGGCACATATTTTCATTTTATATATATACTTAAAATCTCCTAATGTGTTATAACTATCACTATATTCAGTTAAAAATTTAGGTTTATCCCCATGTTTGCCCTTTTCATTGTTCTTTATGCCTTCCTGCATCTTTGAGCTTCCATCTGGGAGCGGAATACACCCTTTAGTATAGTCTTTAGGTTAGACTATTGATACAAATTCTCTACATGAAGTGAAAAATTTTTTTTTTTCCACTTCATTATTGAGGAGTAATTTTACTGGTAGAGAATTTTAGGTTTATAGCTATATTTCTTCAGCATTTTGAAGATAATTCCATTTTATTCTGGCTTCCCTTGATTCTTTCGAGAAGTCAGCTGTCAGTCTAATACTTGCACCTTTGATGTTAATCTGTCTTTTCTCTCAGGTTTCTTTTAATATTTCCTCTATAACTTTTATTTTTAGCATTTTTTACTATGTTGTGCTTTTCTTTTTCCTTATCTTGGTTTAGGTCTGGAGATCTACTTGAATCTGTGCTTTTGGCCAATTTTTGCAAAGTCTTAGTCATCATCTTCTGGAATATGCCTCTCTCCCATTCTCTCTTCGCTCTCTTCTGGATACCTTCTATCTATCTAACTTTCTGGACATGCACGAACGGGCCCCGGCAACCTATCTGACCCCATCCCCTGCCATACTCTCGTTACTCACCTGTCTCTATCTTGCTGTTTTTCTAACATGCCAAGCATGCTTCTTACTCCTAGATTTTTAAAAATATTGCTTCCTTAGCCTGGAACACTTTTCAAGATATGTCTAAGACTCATTCCCTTACATGATTCAGGTCTCTGCTCAAATGTGGCCTTATCAGAGAGGCTTTCTCTCACGTTTATTCAAAATTATCATCCAGACCTCTCCTCTCCCATATTGTTCTCTCTTTACCTGGTTTTATGCTTCTTCATAGCACTTAATACAATATGACACATTATATATCCAATATTTATTTGCTTATTCTTTGTCTCTCTCCATTTGAATAGAAGTTCTGAAGTTCTGTAAGAGGAGAGAGCTTTTTCCTACCCCCTCCTCACAGTTGTATCCCATCCCCTGGAATAGTGCCTGGATTAAATGTTCAATAAATATTTGTAGGAGAATGAATGAATGATTAATAGATAGCAGATATAGGAAGAGTTCTCTACAGGAAGTGAAGAAAGTGGAGAAGGCAGAATAACAAACTAGCAAGTCTTTTAATTTGTATGGTCTATATTTTAATCTTTTGAATGTAAAGATAGTATCATTGATCATATTTCTGTTCATCAATGTTACCTAAAATAGCAAAATGAAATATTAATATGTTCAAAGATATAGCTTTCATTAGTTTAAATTAACTATCTCATTTAGTTTAGGCATATGGTCCACAAATTTTTAAGAACATTTAATTTTAATTTAAAAAATTAAGCCTACCAAATAAGATGCATTATTTTCCAGTGACTTAATATGTATATTCAAGACTTTTCCAATTTTTTTATAGTACAAAATTATTGTGATTACACATGAAAATTTATTATTTTAGCAAAAATATTATGAGTGCTTATAAGTGCAAAGGCTAAAACTGATATCCCTACCAACCACAAAAAAATAGGCCAGGCAGCTGGGTACTGCCTAGCCTATTTTTTTTGTGGTTGGCAGGGATAACTCTTTATTGTATAGATATTTAAGGACTCATATAGACCCATCATTTTTTATGGGCAAAAACACCCAGCTCTGGTCTTCTAAATGTCTTCTGTAAATTTCTTTCCCTAAATAAATCATAAATCCACCTATAATACCTAGACCCACACAATGTGTATTCATCATAGCTGCTCAAAAGGAATCCACAGTGTAGGTCAGAGCTACTTGATGAGAGAAAGTCTTGACTCTGCTAATAATGTTTTTACCTCACTGGCACCCACAGTATTTTGCCAGATTGCCTGAAGTCAGCATGCCTTCCTGATGGTCATGGACTGTTCTGCTTTTCCAGGAATGTCTCAAAGGGATCCTGCCTGAAAGGAAAGAGGCCACACTGTGATATTTCACTGCTTATAAAGAGGCCAAGAATGGCCTCTGTCTTGTTCTTTTAGCTAGCTTCAAACAAACTTAGCCAGCTTAAAAACAGAAATGGAACTGATGAAGTCATCAACCTACAGCCTCCCGCCACTGCCCATGTATTTTCTAGTCTAGAATGAAGCTAATAATCTCAAGAACTGCCTCCTAGAAAGGTTAAGGAGAAAAGCATGCCCCATCCCACTTCTCCTCCCATTTCCCACTCTTGAAATAGCATTGTTAGCATCTGATGTGAGCCAGAGGAGTATTTGAGGCTGTGCCATATGTCCCTGTTAGAAACACTGAGCTTATAATGACTAAGAAACTCCAGGGGGTTGTCTAAACCACCAAGGTTATAAAGGGCACAGCATCATCACAGCTGAACTAAAATTTAATATGATTCTTACTTTACCACCCATGGTGACCTAAGAGGATGGTATGGCGGACAAACTCTAAACAGAGGGCTCAGTTGTGGCTCACCAAGAAGCTAAATATGCTATTTTCACAGTAGAATAGGGAGGAAGAAACTGGTAAATATTTCCAAATGTCATGTGTTTACATATGAATCTATTCACTATTTTTAAAATTCTTCTGAGGAGTACTTTAGAAGTAATCCCTAAATTTAAAGTATTTATAACAAAAATTTTACATATTCTCACCAGTTTAGAGCATTACCCAGAAGGAATTGTGACTCCATGGTCCAGGGGAGTAGAGTTAGTCATTAGGGGTGGGAATTTCTTCTCAGAATGAAGTTAGAGCACTGTAACCATCTTATGTGACCAAGTAGATGTTTGAGAAAGATCTGGAATTATTGTAATGAAGGTGAGTAGCACTGAGAATGCCCATAGAGTCTGTAGCTTAGATGGGGGTGGGTGTCACCATGATCTTAGTGTTGCACTTTTTGGAAACTAAGTTTAGGTGAGGAATGAAGTCACAATCCCCTAAGAAGGGAATAATGAATAAACTAGTTATCAGCTTATTACTTTAGAGTAGAAAACAGACCTCATGTAGGAATCATTCTGCATATGTGGTGAAGCCTTCTTGGTGAGCAGACAAACAAAAAAGAAAATTCACTTTTTCTAAAAAAAAATAGCACATCAGACCTTTGTAGCCTGGAGAACTCATTCTTCTCTACTTTAGAGATGTTTCTTTTTCTAATAACTGGGAAGGGCTGTCTCTAACCAGAGCTCCTGTACCACACCTAAAGATAGCAATACTTTCTCATTCTCCAACTTTTAGTTTTCCCATTTTTATTGGTCCTCAAAACTTTGTCTTTGCAGCACTCCCTGCCTCATCATACTTGTGACAAGCTGAATTCCTAAGACTGAGGCTCGTATTACAAAGGATGCAATTTAGATGAGCAACTCCCTGGTGAGATGAGTGGCTCTCTGGCAAACGGGGTGGAGAACATAGAGAACTAAGAATCAGGAAACTTGGGGCCTATATCTAGGGCATCTGTTACCTAACATTCTGACCCAGACTATGTTTTTCTTGCTTCAGTGGCTTAGGCTGAAAAATAAGGTCCCTTTCACCTTTGACACATAATCCAGATCTCGTACTTTACTTTAGTAATTTTAGAAAGAAGACATTTAGGCCGAGGAGATGAATCTCTGTTCTTATTGAGGTAATGAGGTTTTGTACCATATTATTTTTCTTGGTAAAGTCTTTGCTTATAATCTGGCAGCCTTTATTTGTATTCCTTTTTCTTCCTTTGGCTGGCTGGAGAGCAAGTGCCATTGACATGGCCCAAAGAGTATCTTCTTTTCAGCCTTGGAGCAAGGAGTCTCAGCGTAGAGCACCCCCACTCCCTCCCCAAATGCCTGTGAATGACAAGGCAGGAAAAACATTTTTTAATTAAGTCAATTCAATTGTTACAAGTTGAATTAATCTCTAATTTAGGGATATCATGGGAAACTATTTATAATACATGCCAGCTGACCCTTATCCAAATTTCCATGGAAATAGCAATGTTATAACACAGGGTGTTCTCGGACTGCTCTAAAAATTCCAGCTGGTTTCAGTATGATACTGAACTGAAAAATGAAGCCTTCTACTAACAAATGTGTTGAAGTATGCACTCAGGTGCTCAGGAGGTATAGGCTTAGCTTAAAAAATTCAAGGCATGATACCCTGGGCTTTCCCTCAAACCTCTTTAATTAAGACCTCTGATACTGTTGTGTTGTTTCTATCTGAAGTCAAATGGGAATTGCAGAAAGTTTTGCAGTTTTTTTTTTCCTCCTGCATGAGGTAGAGATTCGTCTATGCCAGGAGAAGTGAAGATAGTCATGTCTTTCTCTTGAATGATGTAATAAAGTTTTGCAAGGGATAAACCATGTTTCACTTGTATCAGATTTATTTATCAAATGTGTTACCATTAAGAGTATGAAAATATTTCAGCTGAGGCTGGGCGCAGTGGCCCATGACCATAATCCCAGCACTTTGGGAGGCCAAGGCAGGTGGATCACCTGAGGTCAGGAGTTCGAGACCAGCCTGGCGAACATGGTGAAACCCTGCCTCTACTAAAAATATAAAAATTAGCTGGGCACGGTGGCAGGCACCTATAATCCCATCTACTCTGGAGGCTAAGGCAGGGAGAATTACTTGAACCCAGGAGGCAGAGGTTGTAGTGAGCCAAGATCACGCCACTGCACTCCAGCCTAGGTGACACAGCAAGACGCTGTATCAAAAAAGAAAAAAATTCATTTGAAATAATAGCATATGGGAGAAATTAGCCATGTATTTATAATACGCCTAGTAAAAGTGCAGACGCCATGACTATATTGCATGCTTGGTGAGAGTAATGGCAGGTTTGCTATATTCAAAACATTTGAATTAATCTGTTCAAACCATGCATAGCATTACAGAAATGACATTCCAGCACAGTGACTGCAGTCTGCAGCAGTTGCAGTTTTGTCATCTATACAACGTCAAACAAGATGCAAACAACCAGGCTTGGTAGATAGAATACCCTTCGAGAATTGAGTAATCCTGAGATGACTTTGCTCATCACTGATGTCCTGTGATGTCAACTGAAGGCTTGTCTTGCCCATTTCACCTTGTCATTGTGGTTATTGGTTTTCTCCATTAAAATGGAAAATTGGATTATATTTAGCAGAATGAACATATATTTGATGCTTTAGGTAAAATATATACAGTCATATGCCACATAATGACTTGATGTTTTAGGTAAAATATATCCAGTCATATGCCACATAATTCAACATTTTGATCAATGATGAACTGCATATATAACAGTGGTCCCATAAGATTAAAATTAATATTTTTACTGTACTTTTTTATGTTTAGATACACAAATGTCATTGTGTTACACTTGCCTACACTATGCAGTAACATGGCATACTATACTCTATTGCACTCCATGTGCGCCATTGCACTCCAGCCTAGGCGACAGCCTAGGTTTGTAGCCCAGGAGCAAATAGGCTATACCACATATCCTAGGTGGGTAGTAAGCTGTACCATCTAGATTCGTGTAAGTACAGTCTATGATGTTCACACAACAATGTAATCACCTGATGATGCATTTCTCAGAATGTATCCCAGTCATTAAATGATGTATGACTGTATGTATAATCTGAAGTTAGCACCCTTTAGCAAACTCCTGAATCATTAATTTGCAACCTTTGGTTACATCTTTTCTTACCATTATAAGAATTTGCTTAATATGAATTTATGGATTAAAGTGATTTAAAGTGCTCTCTGTATTAGGGAGATCAGCCCTTTGTCTGTGATATGAGATGACAATATTTTTTCCCCAGTTTGACATTTTTCGTTTGAAAAATTTTTTTTGTCATGTAGATTTAAAATGTTTTTCCAGTACAATCATGCGTTTAACATGGGGGATACATTCTGAGAAATGCATCATCAGGCAATTTCTTTGTTGTGCAAATATTGTAGGGTAGACTTACACAAACCTAGATGGTAGAGCCTACTACACACCTAGGATGTGTGGTATAGCCTATTGCTCCTATTTTACAGACCTATATGGCATGTTATTGTACTTAATACTGTAAGCAATGGCAACACAATGGTAAGTATTTGTGTACCTAAACATAGAAAAGGCACAGTGAAAATATGGTGTTATAATCCTGTGGGACCATTGTCACATACATAGTCCATCTTTTTTTTTTTTAATTTATTTTTATTTTTTTTGCGATGGAGTCTCACTCTATCACCCAGGCTGGAGAGTAGTGGTGCAATCTCAGCTCATTGCGACCTCTGCCTCCCAGGTTCAAGTGATTCTCCTGCCTCAGCCTCCTGAGTAATCCCCTCAATCTCAGCTCACTGCAACCTCTGCCTCCCTGGTTCAAGCGATTCTCCTGCCTCAGCCTCCCAAGTACCAGGGATTACAGATGCACGCCACCATGCCTGGCTAATTTTTGTATTTTTTTTTTTAGTAGAGATGGGGTTTTACCAAGTTGGCCAGGCTTGCCTCGAACTCCTGGCCTCAAGTGATCCGCCTGCCTCGGCCTTCCAAAGTGCTGGAATTACTGGCAGGCCCATAGTCCATCATTGATGGAAACACTGTTATGCTGTGTGCGTGACTATGGTTTTTTTTGTTTTGTTTTGTTTTGTTTTTAATCCACAGCTGACCTGAAAGTCTTTTATGTCTCCAAATTTTAACAGAAAGCCTTTCCACTCTGAGTTAGTAGAGATAGTTTCCTTTGTTTTCTTCTAGTATTTTAATTATTTCATTTTTAAAATTTAAATCTTTACTCCTTTAGAATTTACCTGGTATACACTATGAGGCATGAATTCAACTTAATTTTACTAAAAACACCTCTCCAGTTTTCTCAAGACAACTTGAGTTGTTCATCTTTTCCTCGCTGATTTAACTTATGTATTTTTTTATTTATTTAGAGATGGGGCCTCACTCTGTCACCCAGGCTGGAGTGCAGTGGTGCAATCTCAGTTCACTGCAACCTCCGCCTCCTGGGTTCAAGCAATTCTCATGCCTCAGCCTCCCGAGTAGCTGGGCTTACAGGTGTGCACCACCACACCCGGCTAATTTTTATATTTTTAGTAGAGATGGGGTTTCACCATGTTGGCCAGGCTTGTCTCGAACTCCTGACGTCAAGTGATCTGCCTGTCTCAGCCTCCCAAAGTGCTGGGATTACAGGCATGAGCCACTGTGCCTGGATTAGATACCCTATATATGATACACCAAATTTTGTATGTATTGAGATCTTTTTCTGAATTTCCTGTTCTGTTTTCTTGATTTGTCTATTCCTGTGTCAGGAATACACCTTCAGTTATTGTAGCTTTGTATTATTTTATAATAAATGCTAGGAATTGTCCCCCTCATTTTATTCTCTTTTGGAGATTTCCTTGAAATCCTTGTTTTATATTTTTCTGTATAATTTTCATTTTTGAATTGACACATAATAATTATACATATTAATGGACCACATAGTGATGTTTCAATATATACAATGCTTAGTGATCAGATCAGGATAATTAGCGTATCCATAATCTCGAACATTTATAATTTCTTTGTGTTGGAAGAATTCAATACCCTCTCTTCTAGCTATTTGAAAATATATAATATTGTTAACTATAGTCACCCTATAGTGCTATAAAACAGAACTTACTCTTCCTGTACAGCTGTAATTTTGTGTCCTCTAACATATCTCACCATCTTCCCCTTCCCCCATCTCCCTATCCTCTAGTAACTTCTCTTCTACTTTTTACTTGTGTGAGATTGACTTTTTTTAGCTCATGCATATGAATGAGAATATGAGGTGTTTAACTTTCTGTTCCTGGCTCATTTCACTTAACATAATGTTCTTCAGTCCCATCCATGTTGCGGGAATCACAGGATTTCATTCTTTTTTATGGCCGAATTGTATTCCATTGTGTATATATACCACATTTCCTTGATTATTTATCTATTGTTGGACACTTAAGTTGATTCCGTATCTTAGCTACTTTGAATGGCGCAGCAATAAACATGGGGGTGCAGATATCTCTTCAATGTACTGATTTCCTTTCCTTAGGATAAATGCTGAGTAGTGAGATTGTTGGATCATATGGCAGTTCTATTTGCAGTTTTTTGAGGAATCTCTATATTGTTCTCCATAGTGGTTTTGTTGGTTTACATTCCCACCAACAGTGTATAAGTGTTTCCTTTTCTCTGCATCCTTTTGTCTTTTTGATAATAGCTATCCTAACTGGGGTAAGATGATATCTCACTGTGATTTTGATTGGCATTTCCTTCATGATTAGTGATGTTGAGCTTTTTTTTTTCCATGTATTTTTTGGACAAATGTATGTCTCTTTTGAGAAATGTCTATTCAGATCATTTGCCCATTTTTTAATCAGATTTTTTTTTTGCTGTTGTGATGTTTGATTTCCTTGTATATTCTGGATATTAATCCCCTGTTGGATGAATAGTTTGCACATATTTTCTCCCATTCTATAGGTTGCCTTTGCACTCTGTTGTTTCTTTTGCTGTGCAGAAGCTTTTCAGTTGGATATAATCTATTTATTTTTGCTTTTGTTGCCTGTGCTTTTGAGGTCTTATTCATAAAATCTTGCCCCAGACCAATGTCCTGGAACTTTTCTCCTATGTTTTTGTCTAGGAGTTTTATAGTTTTAGGTATTACATTTAGGTCTTTAATCCACTTGAAGTTGATTTTTATGTAGAATGAGAGATGGAGGTCTAGTTTCATTCTTCTGCATGTGGCTATTTAGTTTTCCCAGCGCCATTTATTGAAAAGATTGTTCTTTCCCCCAATTAATGTTCTTGGCATCTTTGTCAAAAATGGGTTGCCTGTAGATAAATGGATTAATTTCTGGGTTCTCTATTCTGTTCTACTGATCTCTGTGTTATTTTTTAATGTATACTTAAGAATTTGTTTGTCTCATTCTCCCCCCACCCCTACCCTTCTCTGGTTTTTGGCCTTGTTACTGTAATTATAATTAATTGCTAAATTAGCTTAGGGAGAACAACTTTATAAAGTTGAGTCTTCCTATCTAACTTGGTATGTCTTTCCCTTTGTACAAGTCTTTGTGTCTTCAGGAATGCCTTAAAATTTTATTAGTAAATATGGCACATTTCTAAAGCTTTTTCTTAAGTATTTAATCTTTTGCAATTGCTGTTGTAAATAGTCTTCCCCCATTTCATCTTCCAACTTTCTGTGTTTGTAATCTAAAATCTATTGATATATATAATAATTCTCTATCCTGCTACCTTACTGAGTTTTCTTATTTTTTACTTTTTTAACTGAATATCATAGGTTTTTCTGTATTCATCACAAATTGTAGTTTTATTATGTTCTCTAAATTTTTATACCTCTAGTTTCTTTCTCTTAGTAATTGTATTGTCTAATATCTAATATCTAGGATGTTAAGTAATGGTGGTGACAAATGAGCATCCTTCTTTGTTCCTGAATTGAGTGGGAATACCTCTAGTGTTGTCCCGCTAAGCATAATGGTTACTTTGGAATCAAGGTATATTTCATCAAGTTAAGAAGGTATCCACTTATTTCTACCACTGACTTGAACATATTTCTAAATCATAGTAAAGCCCCAGGGCTATGTACCTGCACTATGATAGTATAAAAGCTCTAAAAGGAAAGAAACTTAGGACCCTCTAGTCTACCTTCCTCCCATCATGAGTAATAAATTCCAAGCACAGGAAGGTTGTAACTACTCCCTGCCCCAAAGTCCTAAAATTAGATTCGAAGACAATTTGGAACACTGTCTCTTAGGTCTTATACCAGCGTTTTTTGGGGTATGTTAGGGTAACACTATTTCTCTATAACATTATTTCTCTTCTCTTGTGCTCTCTCCTTGAGATTTTCCCATTTTATCCTTCTCTTCTCATCCCACTTCTGGGACTTCACATGTATTACTTGGCTGTGCATTTTTCCTCCAGCCTGCCATTGCTGACAAGCCAAGTTTATCGTAGGAGATTTCTAGACAGTGACATAATACCTTCCCCACCCAAAAAGGCTCTTTGCTATTTGCTCTTCCTGGACAAAGTACATTGTCTTCCAAATGCTGTTGGTTACATCTGGAATTAAAGCAGAAAGCTCACTGGAGCTGCTGAACACCTCAAAATATACTTCAGTTTTGACAGTGCCTTTAGCAAGGTGATTTTAGCCAACAGTGAAAGTATCACAGGCACTATTGTATCTTATATTCATTTGTAGGTGGTATTCAGATTTCAAAAGAAATTGTCATAATATTTATAATATTTAAATGGAAAACAAACAATTACCTATTAGTGCTGTACTTCTGATTTTAGATTCACCTGTGTCATAACTTTAACATCAAAATTAGTAAATGTTTCATATGCTAAGAAAACTTATATGCAAATGGAAAAAATCTAAGCCAATTATTTTCATAATGTTCTACTGTGAAACAAAAGATAGTATTTCTGTACATATGTAGTTATCAGACTCGAGTCAGATAGACTTGGGTTAGAATTCTGGACTTACCACCACTTGGCTGGGTGACTGGACACAAGTAACATATTCTCAACTGAGTCTCACGTTCCTCAGCTGCAGAATGGGGACAGAAATACTTTGTACAGTTATATGAGAATTAAGAAAAGAATGCACACAAAATGCTTAGCCAGTGGCTACCATGCTCTAAGACTTTAATAAATGATAACTATTACTATAGCCTATTGTTAATGGCTGTAATAAAGCCTGTTGTTTTTAACTTTTATTAACTTAGATATTAAAGAATAAATATTGCAATTTGAGCCAGTGTGGGACTATAATTGCAAAGCAACTCATTTATCCACACAGCCTCCTTTCTGAGAGTTAGAACTAATGTACTTCGAAGGATTTGACTGAAGTTCTGCTCTGGATTTTCTTAGGAATTATTTGGGCAACCATGTCTGTTAACACTTACCTAGATCCACAAGACTGAAAGTGTGTTATTGTTTGATTAGGTTTTCATTAGCCAATTATTATTTACTGACCATATGATAGGTGGAATAGAAAAGTATCACAAAAGACATACGATTCCTACTCTACATATTTAGAACTAAAAACAGATGGGCATCTTTGATTTACATGCTCATCAAGTAATTTTAAAGGGTCCACTTTGTGCTAGATATAATACCATGCCCTAGGGATACATAGATGAAAAGATAGCCCCCTACTCTGAAGAAACTTATGGTCTAGTATGGTGTCTAGAATGGAACTTAGAAGCCACTTCCTATAGGAAGTCTTCCCTAAACTTCAGATAGGGAAAATGTCCCTCTTATGTGGTCCCATAGCCCCCATGCCTACACTTAAGTTTGGCATTTGTCACACTGTAGATTGTCTCCTATGCTAGACTGTAGGCTGCTTGAGAACAGGGACTATGTCTTACTCATCACAGAAGAAGATAACTAAAACATAATCTTGGCCCTTGAAGAACTTAAAATTGAGTGACAAATATAAACTACTAACATATGTAAGCAACTAAACTCACTAGACATTTTTATGAATTATAAATTCTACAGAGTATATGCTACAAGAGGTAGGAGGTTTTGGAAAGGTGATTTAGAGGATATGCCATTTCAGTTTAGAAGGAATGGTGTGATTTCCATGGTCGAGGTGGGCAAATGAATCCAAGGTTGGGGAACATCATGAGCAAAGGCACAGAACTGGGACTGTACATGGGCTACTTAAGAAATAGTAAGGAGTTCCATGTAAGTGGACTCTGGTAAGAATGTTAGGTAGGGGATTGGTTGTAGCTGATCTTGGATGCAATAGTAGGGTGTTTGGATTTTCTTCTGCAGGCAGTGGTGCATTGACAAGGATATTTGAGCAAAAGGGACATGATTACTTTATCAATAGTGTAAATGATGGGAAAAGAGAGATAATATTCAGGAAGGGGACTCCTGGGACTCCCAGTAACGTAGACAAGAGATATTAAGGTGAGAATAGATATGGAAAGGGAACAATTCTGGAAGCATTGTGCAAATTGACTTGTCAGACTCTAATTTGGAATAAGGGAGATTCCAATTTAAGAGTCCTTATTTCCTGCCTCGGCAGAGCTTGCAGTGAGCCAAGATCGCGCCACTGCACACCAGCCTGGATGACACAGCAAGACTCCGTCCCAAAAAAAAAAAAAAAAAGAGTCCTTATTTCAAAGGTGATGGCTCTAAGTTTACATTCTCTGTCATTTACATGCTCTGGCCATGGCATGGGTAAAGTCACTCAGTGTTTAAAGAAAAGCCAGAGGGAGGTCACAGAACCTTGTGGAAAACTTATATTTAAGGGGTACGTAAATCTTCAGATTTAGAGGAGATTATGTTTCAAAACTTACTAAAAAGACAAAAATGGGCTGGGCACAGTGGCTCATGCCTATAATCTCAGCACTCTGAGGCCGAGGCACGAGGACTGCTTGAGCCCAGGAGTGCAAGATGAGCCTGGGCAACACAGTGAGACCTTATCACTACCAGAAAAAATAAATAAATTAGCTGGGCACGGTGGCATGTGCCTGTAGTCCCAGCTACTAGGCTGGCTGAGGCAGATCACTTGAGCCCAGGAGGAGTGAGGCTGCAGTGAGCTATGATTGTACCACTGCACTCCAGCCTTGGCAACAGAGCAAGACCCTGTTTCAAAAAAAAAAAAAAAAAAAAAAATCTCACAGACATAGTTTTCATCCTTTAAGTGGTTTATTTAACATCTGGTTTATGGCAGAGCCCCCAACCCCTGACTTGTAGCTCAGTGCACTTTCTATTTTATGCTCTAGATTTTAGTTTAATGCTAAATGTGAGGATATCACCTACCTTTTCCATCCTCATCTATCTTAGTAAACCGGATTAAATTTGAATTCTGGACCCCTTTACTTAAAGTATCTTCTATCTCAGCCAGGTGCAGTGGCTCACACTATAATGCCAGCACTTTGGGAGGCCAAGGTGGGCAGATCACGAGGTCAGGAGTTCGAGACCAGCCTGGCCAGCATGAAACCCTGTTTCTACTAAAAATACAGAATTTAGCTGGGCGTGGTGGCACGTGTCTGTAATCCCAGCTACTCAGGAGGCTGAGGCAGGAGAATCACTTGAACCTGGGGAGGCAGAGGTTGCAGTGAGCCGAGATTGCCCATTGCACTCCAGCAGAACTCCGTCTCAGGGCGGGTGGGGGGGAGGGGGTTGAAAGTATCTTCTATCTCATATGTTTATAGCTACCAATAGCAAAGAGAAAATTGTGCCACTGGAAAACAGGGCAAGTCATCTATATGGATGCCACTTAAAATTATGTGATATGAATTGATATAAAAAGCCTAAATCTACCTTATGTTTCAAAGGCAGTAAGTTAATCTTATACATTATTGTTTTCATAGTCTTTATGTAAAAGAAAAACTACTTCATTTTCAAATGGTAAATTATTATCCCCCAAATACATTGCTGTATACAGAAGTGGAAAGATTTTGCTCAAATAAGCCAAAGTAAATGATTTCATCATAATTATATAGAAGTTTTTGTTGGTACTAATACTGTAATTGTCTATAGCATACGCCATAGGTATTGTTTGAAATTGTTTTTATCTCTTAATTATCAAATGAAATATACCTCAAAGAGGGAGGCCTGAAAAGACATGAAACTTTGAAATATAGAGCATCTTAAAAAGCAAGTATACGGTGAGGCCAGTCTTCAGAATAGCATCATCCCTGTTGAACAACATAAAAAATATATGGATTTGATTATATATTTGGCTGGAAGATAAAAAATGAACCATCATGAGCCATTATTAAAGAAGTGTTTATAACTAAAAAACTCTGATAAAGGTCAGTTGACAAAATGAGTGGAGCACTGTAAATACTAAGAGTTGATGGCCCATGCCTAGATAATTCAGTGTTTCTTTTCTTAGAAAATGGATTTTAGCCATTTGAATGTGGCCTAGTAAATGATCCTATTACAATTTTCACATATCAATTCATGGTTTACCCAAAAAGGTCTGCAGCATACTTTTAAATTGGCCTTTTTCTGGCAGAGAGGTTCCAGAAAAATAATGTGGTTTTTTTTGTTTTGAATTTATTTGCTTACTTTGGGTTTCTTTTTCTTAAGCAAGAATATTAAAGTACAATATACATACAGAGAAGTATGTTTTCTAAATGTACAACTCGGTGAAGTTTCACAAGTTGAATATACTTACTTATCCAGCACCCAGATCAAGACACAAAACATCACCAGCCCTTCAGAATCTACCATCTCTTACTTCCTTCCAGTCAATAGGTACTTACCACCCCAAAGTTTATTGGGAGTCAATTCTCCCATGTGTCTCATGTTTCTGCATATCTTGTGAGCAAAGGCACTGACTGCGTGTGTGCAGAATGTCTTTACAAGGCAGCCTTGGAAGACTGTGTCTCCAGAGCAAAGGGCAGGTGTGCTTATAGTCTTGAAAATAGAGATTATGTCCCTTAGAGAGCAAAGAACAGGTTTGCTTACTATTCGGTATAATAGAGATGTCTCCCTTCAAAGCGAAAAGGACGGGCATGCTTACTGCCCATTATAAAAGATTCAGATTCCCTATGTTCCCTACAGGAGTTCCTCTCCTGTAACACAATCCACTGCATGTACAGGTGTCACTTGCCTTTATGTTGCCTTGTGGGAATTAGAGCTCAGGGAACCAGTGCAAATACTGACACTCTGACTATTGAGTAGTAAGGTCCTTTGTCTCTGACCTAGCATGTAAGGCTAACTTGTTAAGCTTGCAAGGAGGGTAAATCTCAGACCCATCACTGTCCTTGGCAGTAAGCACTATTCTGACTTCTACTACCATAGATTAGTTTTACCCGCTGTTACACTTCATACATAAAAGAATTATATAGCATGTACTCTGTCTGGCTTCTTACATCCAACAACATATTTGTGAGATTCATTCATGTTATTGCATGTAGGCATAATTCTTTCTTAATAGTATTCCATTGTGTGAACATTTTAAAAAATAATTGGTTTATTTTTTCCACTACTGATGGACATTAGGGCAGCTCCAGTGTCTATTATTGTGTTGTTGCGGGCGGGGTCCGTTGTATCAGCACTTGGGGGGGGGGGGATAGAGTAGGAGACGAGACGGTGAACCCGTTCTAAAAAAAAAAAAAAAAAGCGGGGTGGGCAGGCGCTGTAATCCGCTACTCGGAGGTGAGGGGAGATGGGGACGGGGGGAGTTGCAGGAGCAGATGCACTGCCTCCAGCTGGCGACAGAGCGGACTCGTCTCAAAAAAAAAAAAAAAAAAAAAAAATTGTGTTGTTATAAATACTTTATGCATGTCTTTGAGTGAATATATGTATATATTTCCGTTGGGTATATTCCCAGAACTAGATCAGAGGGTACGCACTGGTTCTGTCAAACAACTTTCTAAAGTATTTGTACAAAGCTACTCTCCCATAAACAGTATATGAGCCTTTTGGTATCTCTGTTATTTTCAACCTTTGTTATTTTCCATCATCTTTGTTTTGTTTTTTTTCTGTGACATGCTTTAATTTTACCATCATCCATTCATAAGGAAAGATGCCATTGGCATAATAGAATTATACCATTGGCCTAAGATAAATATGCCAATGGTTGGGCGGATCACAAGGTCAGGAGATTGAGTCCATCCTGGTTAACACGGTGAAACCCCATCTCTACTAAAAATACAAAAAATTAGCCGGGCATGGTTGCGGGCACCTGTAGTCCCAGCTGCTCGGGAGGCTGAGGCAGGAGAATGGCATGAACCCGGGAGGCGGAGCTTACAGTGAGCGGAGATCATGCCACTGCACTCCAGCCTGGGCGACAGAGGAAGATTCCGTCTCACAAAAAAAAAAAAAAAAAAAAAAAAATGCCAATGGTATAATTCCCATTTCACAAAACAATCTCACAAGCACTTCCACTCTTTAGGCTGAGGCAGGTGGATCACGAGGTCAGGAGTTCAAGACCAGCCTGGCCAACATGGTGAAACCCCATCTCTGCTAAAAATACAAAAATTAGCCAGGTGTGGTGGCACACACCTATAATCCCAGCTACTGAGGAGGCTGAGAAAAGAGACATGTCAATTACTAAGTTGTTACCAGGACAAGTTATCAAAAAAGACAAAGCCATAAATTTTTCGTAATTTATTTATCCATGAACACAACAGTTTCCAGTCTTCAGCATCAGATAAGACCAAGTTATTCAAATTAAAGTGTTAAAGATCTGGTTTTAACAGAAACAAGATCAGGCTGAAAACTGTCATGAATATCCATATCCACATAATGTACAAAAAATAAAGACTGATATTATTCCAAATGTTCCTATTTGAAAGTAAAAGAAAATCTGTACAGCTGAATCTTCCCAGTAAACAGAAAGAGAAAATATTATAACACAGTATTAATCTTCCACATAAGTAAAGCCACATGCAAACAAGAAAGAGAACACCCAAAACTGCAGTGTTTCTTCAAAGAACCCTTCTCTAGGGAACATATTTAACACTCCAACCATCTTCTATTCTTCTATATGCATACTAAAAAAAGTACTTCTCTTCCTATCATAACTAGTCAACCCAGTGTTAATTATAGGCCCGATTTTCCCCTGAATCATTTCTGCCTTTTTGTTCAGTTTTCCCTGCCTAGAGCACCCATCACAATCTCTTTAGTTCTTCTATCCACTCTGAAATAGAAATCACCTTTCATTCCATACAGCTCTGTATTCCTTTAAACCCACTAGGAATTGCTAAAGAGGGGTGAGGGGCTGAGAAGAAAGGAGAGTGGGCAATAAGAGGTCAGGCAGTCTATCTTACAGAACAGCCTGCCTCTGGACATGACAAAGAGAGCCAAGAAACTAAAAAGCCTGCTTCTGCAGATGTTTCTGAACTACTACTTTTTGTTCTTTTTTAAAGGAAGACAGAAGAGATTCATGAGAGATGAGAGAAAAGAAAGCGTAAACTCACTCTGGCACTTCATTAGGTTCAGGAAGGGAGGCAAATAAAGGTACCTAGATTTGGAATGAATCCACTGGTTGTGGCTGAGAAAGCCTGGTACTTGTCAAGAACGCCAACATATTAACCTTGCCATGAGGATAGGGTCTGACATGTGCCCTCAACCATTTGTCTAACAGTCGGGTTTCTAAGTGATGAGGGTGGTGGTGGTAAAGAGAGGTCTCATAATTCACACAGACCAAGTTGCCCCCTGCTGTTCTCACTTGAATTCATTAATGCTCAGCAATTGTCCACAGGCCATGCACCTGTACTGTCAGATGCAGAGCAGGGTGAGCCGAATAGGTTCTTAGACACAGCTAGAAATCCAGGTAGGAGGAGCCAGACCAGAGGTCCTGGGAACAAACAGAGTCCAAACAAAGGTAAATACAGTGTAACCTACAGCGTCATTCGCTTCGCTTAGAAGGATGTGACCCATCGGCTGGGAGCATGTGATGTTAATGCAGAATAGCAAGACGACCAGGTGAAAGGGGAGCAGTATAGCCACCAAGGTTTCAATCTTCAGGTTGCGAGAAAGGGAAGTTTAAACAGAGGGTACAGGAAAGTCAGAACAAAAAAAGTAAAGGGCATACCTAATGCTGTTGCCCAAGCACAGGTCCAGCTGGTGGTGGCAGGGGACCTTCTGCAGGAGTAATTCCAAAGGCAAAGGTTAACCAGACTGAAACTCAAAGGGCCTGGGGATCTCCACTGGCTCCCTTATCGGGCGACGTCTAGCTCTATGGGCGTCTTCACCGAACAGGTAGTAGTGCACTGGATTTGACCAGAGGTCCTCTTTAATAATCTGAGCAATCCTGTCGGACTCTGGAAGGCTGTGGTCTGAAAACCAGGTGAAGAAGCTGCAGATGACATGTCGGTTCCTATGAATGAAGGACTGGGGTCCATGGCCCCGGCGCCACATGATTAGAGTGGAAAAAGACACCACTTGGCCGAAGGATCTGACCTCATATACCTTTACAATCAGCTTGTTTCTGAAGTAAGGGTTTCTTTGAAAGAAGAACTTAAACTTGCAGCCTCTCCTAGGGTGTCTGAGCTCCTTCACTTCCAAATTGGTTAAGTAGCTCAACATCTGGGCATCTTGGCCTCTAATCATGGCAAACAGCTGTGGGTGGTGGCGGAAAGCAGTGACCCAGAAGCCCGGGATATTGCGAATGATGTCATTCCTCTGCTCCAGGTAGTATTCATGCACCTGCCCAAACCTGCGCTCCACCTGCAGGAGGGCCCTGTCAGCCTCTGCATTCACAGAGTCCAGTTCCAGCTGGATGGGCTCTAGGGAGTTCAGGTGGAGACCCACGTTCAGGGGCCCAGGCCCTGCCCCTGTGTTTACCTCATCTATTGCTCTGTTTCCTTCCGCCACGTCCATTTCTTCGCCTCCTGGCTTCTCATCCACTGGGGCTGAGAGCATGGCACACTCCTCAGGCTTCACGTCCTCGGCCTTCACCTCTGCAATCACTTCAGACTCCGCCCTCCCTGCACCACAGGTTTCGAGAGCCTTCTCCCCACCTAGGCCGCGCGTCTCTTCACCCGGAAAGCCATTTTTGAGGCTGCCGTCAGTTGTCAGCGAGGCAGAGGCTGCTTCTAGGCCCTCCGAGGGTGGTGGAGTTACTTCCTGCCCCGCTTTGATGGCTCCATTACCCCCATCGACCAAGATGTGGAAAGTATGGCCACTACCTGCGGGATCCCGGGGCGCGACCCCCTCCTCTGGAAGCCGGGGCGGTGGGAACACGATCGGCTCCAAGCGGCCATCAAACGTATCTGCCATTACCTGTGTCGCCTTGCTCTTTTCTCGGGACCTCTGGCCCTGGTGCGGGTCTTCCGGGGTATGGTCGAGAGTAGCGGGGCTGTGAGGACTCTCCGGGAGGCTCATGTTGGTAGCGGCCAGGCCAGTGGTGGGTAGCGTCAACGTTCCTCACACAAAATGGCGAGTAAACACCTCGACCATTTGCGCCGCCCACTCTTAAGTCTCGCGACACCCACCCCTCAGTCTCGCGAGTCTGTGGTGGTGTCCTTACATCTTTGTTATTTTAGCCATCGTGCTGGATGAGTAGTGGTATCACATGGTGGTTTTAATTTGCATTTAGCCAAACTCTAATGAGCTGAGAACTTTCTCATGTGTTTGTTGGCCACTAGGATATTCTCTCTTGTGCAGTATCTGAGGCTTCTCCCTATTTCTCTACTGGGCAGATGTTCTTTTTCATATGAATTTGTAGGAAACCTTTGCACATGCTAGATACTAGTCATTCTTCCAGTATAGGTATTACAAATATTTCCTCCCACTCTGTGGGGTTACTTTTTCTTTTCTTTTTTTTTTTTTTTTTTGGAGAGGGTGTTTCACTGTCTCCCAGGCTGGAGTACAATGGTGCAATCTCAGCTCACTGAAGCTGCCTCCTCCCAAGTTCAAGCGATTCTCCTGCTTCAGCCTCCCAAGTAGCCGGGATTACAGGCGTCCACCACTATGCCCGGTTTTTTTTTTTATTTTATTTTTAGTCAAGACATGGTTTCACCATGTTGGCCAGTCTGGTCTTGAACTCCTGGCCTCAGGTGATCCACCCACCTTGGCCTCCCAAACTGCTGGGATTACAGGCATGAGCAACCACACCTGGCCTACTTTTTCACCATCTTAATGGTACCTTTTAAAGGACAAAAGTTTTTCATCTTAATATGTGCCAATTTGTCATTTCCCCCTTTACCTTAGTGTTTTTCTGCTCTGTTTAAGCAATCTTATCTCTCACCTGGGCACAGTGCCTCACGCCTGTAATCCTAGCACTTTGAGAGGCGGAGACGGGAGGATCAGTTGAGCCTAGGAGTTAGAGACCAGCCTGGGCACCATAGCAAGACCCCATCTCTATTTTTAAAAAGAAGAAAAAAAGAGGAATCTTATCTCACCAAGATTGTTCAAATTTATATATGCCATCCATCTGGAATTGATTTTTATGAGTGGGGTCACAATTTTTTTTTATATGAATATCTAATTGACCTAGCACTGTTTATTGAAAAGACCATTCTTTCCCCATGCATAGGTCTTTAAATGTTTCCATCAAAAGTGACATAAATCATTGGCTACAGCTAGTCAGCTGGCCTTGTCTAACTTTAATAGGACAGGGAGGTGTAATCTTCTCTTAAGCCTGGAAGGAGGAAACTGGAAATATTGGCAAGTGCTGTATCACTCATCATGAAAAATACTTTGAGAAATATATAAAAGACCAACATAATTAGGCCAAAGGACATAGAGAAAAGGTAATAATAAACAAGAGAAATTTATGTAAGACAATACAGAGCATCAACCAAAGATTAACAATAAAAGGAGAGAGAAAATATGCAATATTTGGAAAGAAAATTATAGTCACATTGATGGTTTAAACAAATATAAGACAGGATGTTAGACAGCTTTATGCCAATACATTTTCTTTTTTTTTTTTTTTTTGTTTTGTTTTTTTTCTTTTTTTTTTTTTTATTATACTTTAGGGTTTTAGGGTACATGTGCACAATGTGCAGGTTTGTTACATATGTATCCATGTGCCATGTTGATTTCCTGCACCCATTAACTCGTCATTTAGCATTAGGTGTATCTCCTAATGCTGTCCCTCCCCCCTCCCCCCACCCCACAACAGTCCCCGGAGTGTGATGTTCCCCTTCCTGTGTCCATGAGTTCTCATTGTTCGATTCCCACCTATGAGAGAGAACATGCGGTGCTTGGTTTTTTGTCCTTGCGATAGTTTACTGAGAATGATGTTTTCCAGTTTCATCCATGTCCCTACAAAGGACACAAACTCATCATTTTTTATGGCTGCATAGTATTCCATGGTGTATATGTGCCACATTTTCTTAATCCAGTCTATCGTTGTTGGACATTTGGGTTGGTTCCAACTCTTTGCTATTGTGAATAGTGCCGCAATAAACATACGTGTGCATGTGTCTTTATAGCAGCATGATTTATAGTCCTTTGGGTATATACCCAGTAATGGGATGGCTGGGTCAAATGGTATTTCTAGTTCGAGATCCCTGAGGAATCGCCACACTGACTTCCACAATGGTTGAACTAGTTTACAGTCCCACCAACAGTGTAAAAGTGTTCCTATTTCTCCACATCCTCTCCAGCACCTGTTGTTTCCTGATTTTTTAATGATGGCCATTCTAACTGGTGTGAGATGGTATCTCACTGTGGTTTTGATTTGCATTTCTCTGATGGCCAGTGATGATGAGCATTTCTTCATGTGTTTTTTGGCTGCATAAATGTCTTCTTTTGAGAAGTGTCTGTTCATGTCCTCTGCCCACTTTTTGATGGGGTTGTTTGTTTTTTTCTTGTAAATTTGTTTGAGTTCATTGTAGATTCTGGATATTAGCCCTTTGTCAGATGAGTAGGTTGCAAAAATTTTCTCCCATTCTGTAGGTTGCCTGTTTATTCTGATGATAGTTTCTTTTGCTGTGCAGAAGCTCTTTAGTTTAATGAGATCCCATTTGTCGATTTTGGCTTTTGTTGCCATTGCTTTTGGTGTTTTAGATATGAAGTCCTTGCCCACGCCTATGTCCTGAATGGTATTGCCTAGGTTTTCTTGTAGGATTTTAATGGTTTTAGGTCTAACATATAAGTCTTTAATCCATCTTGAATTAATTTTTGTATAAGGTGTAAGGAAGGGATCCAGTTGCAGCTTTCTACATATGGCTAGCCAGTTTTCCCAGCACCATTTATTAAATAGGGAATCCTTTCCCCATTTCTTGTTTTTGTCAGGTTTGTCAAAGATCAGATAGTTGTAGCTATGCGGCATCATTTCTGAGGGCTCTGTTCTGTTCCATTGATCTATGTCTCTGTTGTGGTACCAGTACCATGCTGTTTTGGTTACTGTAGCCTTGTAGTATAGTTTAAAGTCAGGTAGCGTGATGCCTCCAGCTTTGTTCTTTTGGCTTAGGATTGACTTGGCGATGCGGGCTCTTTTTTGGTTCCATATGAACTTTAAAGTAGTTTTTTCCAATTCTGTGAAGAAAGTCATTGGTAGCTTGATGGGGATGGCATTGAATCTATAAATTACCTTGGGCAGTATGGCCATTTTCATGATATTGATTCTTCCAACCCATGAGCATGGAATGTTCTTCCATTTGTTTGTATCCTCTTTTATTTCATTGAGCAGTGGTTTGTAGTTCTCCTTGAAGAAGTCCTTCACATCCCTTGTAAGTTGGATTCCTAGGTATTTTATTCTCTTTGAAGCAATTGTGAATGGGAGTTCACTCATGATTTGGCTGTTTGTCTGTTATTGGTGTACAAGAATGCTTGTGATTTTTGTACATTAATTTTGTATCCTGAGACTTCGCTGAAGTTGCTAATCAGCTTAAGGAGATTTTGGGCTGAGACAATGGGGTTTTCTAGATATACAATCATGTCATCTGCAAACAGGGACAATTTGACTTCCTCTTTTCCTAATTGGATACCTTTTATTTCCTTCTCCTGCCTGATTGCTCTGGCCAGAACTTCCAGCACTATGTTGAATAGGAGTGGTGAGAGAGGGCATCCCTGTCTTGTGCCAGTTTTCAGAGGGAATGCTTCCAGTTTTTGCCCATTCAGTATGATATTGGCTGTGGGTTTGTCATAGATAGCTCTTATTATTTTGAGATACGTCCCATCAATACCTAATTTATTGAGAGTTTTTAGCATGAAGGGTTGTTGAATTTTGTCAAAGGCCTTTTCTGCATCTATTGAGATAATCATGTGGTTTTTGTCTTTGGTTCGTTTATATGCTGGATTACATTTATTGATTTGCGTATGTTGAACCAGCCTTGCATCCCAGGGATGAAGCCCACTTGATCATGGTGGATAAGCTTTTTGATGTGCTGCTGGATTCGGTTTGCCAGTATTTTATTGAGGATTTTTGCATCAATGTTCATCAAGGATATTGGTCTGAAATTCTCTTTTTTGGTTATGTCTCTGCCAGGTTTTGGTATCAGGACGATGCTGGCTTCATAAAATGTGTTAGGGAGGATTCCCTCTTTTTCTATCGATTGGAATAGTTTCAGAAGGAATGGTACCAGTTCCTCCTTGTACCTCTGGTAGAATTCGGCTGTGAATCCATCAGGTCCTGGACTCTTTTTGGTTGGTAAGCTATTGATTATTGCCACAATTTCAGAACCTGTTATTGGTCTATTCAGAGATTCAACTTCTTCCTGATTTAGTCTTGGGAGGGTGTATTTGTCGAGGAATTTATCCATTTCTTCTAGATTTTCTAGTTTATTTGCATAGAGGTGTTTGTAGTATTCTCTGATGGTAGATTGTATTTCTGTGGGATCGGTGGTGATATCCCCTTTTTCGTTTTTTATTGCATCTATTTGATTCTTCTCTCTTTTCTTCTTTATTAGTCTTGCTAGCGGTCCATCAATTTTGTTGATCTTTTCAAAAAACCAGCTCCTGGATTCATTAATTTTTTGAAGGGTTTTTTGTGTCTCTATTTCCTTCAGTTCTGCTCTGATTTTAGTTATTTCTAGCCTTCTGCTAGCTTTTGAATGTGTTTGCTCTTGCTTTTCTAGTTCTTTTAATTGTGATGTTAGGGAGTCAATTTTGGATCTTTCCTGCTTTCTCTTGTGGGCATTTAGTGCTATAAATTTCCCTCTACACACTGCTTTGAATGTGTCCCAGAGATTCTGGTATGTTGTGTCTTTGTTCTCGTTGGTTTCAAAGAACGTCTTTATTTCTGCCTTCATTTCATTATGTACCCAATAGTCATTCAGGAGCAGGTTGTTCAGTTTCCATGTAGTTGAGCGGTTTTGAGTGAGTTTCTTAATCCTGAGTTCTAGTTTGATTGCACTGTGGTCTGAGAGACAGTTTGTTATAATTTCTGTTCTTTTACATTTGCTGAGGAGAGCTTTACTTCCAACTATGTGGTCAATTTTGGAATAGGTGTGGTGTGGTGCTGAAAAAAATGTATATTCTGTTGACTTGGGGTGGAGAGTTCTGTAGATGTCTATTAGGTCCACTTTATGTAGAGCTGAGTTCAATTCCTGGATATCCTTGTTAACTTTCTGTCTCGTTGATCTGTCTAATGCTGACAGTGGGGTGTTAAAATCTCCCATTATTATTGTGTGGGAGTTTAAGTCCCTTTGTAGGTCACTCAGGACTTGCTTTATGAATCTGGGTGCTCCTGTGTTGGGTGCATATATATTTAGGATAGTTAGCTCTTCTTGTTGAATTGATCCCTTTACCATTATGTAATGGCCTTCTTTGTCTCTTTTGATCTTTGTTGGTTTAAAGTCTATTTTATCAGAGACTAGGATTGCAACCCCTGCCTTTTTTTGTTTTCCAGTTGCTTGATAGATCTTCCTCCATCCCTTTATTTTGAGTCTATGTGTGTCTCTGCACATGAGATGGGTTTCCTGAATACAGCACACTGATGGGTCCTGACTCCTTATCCAGTTTGCCAGTCTGTGTCTTTTGATTGGAGCATTTAGCCCATTTACATTTAACGTTAATATTGTTATGTGTGAATCTGATCCTGTCATTATGATGTTAGTTGGTTATTTTGCTTGTTAGTTGCTATAGTTTCTTCCTAGTCTCGATGGTCTTTACAATTTGGCATGTTTCTGCAGTGGCTGGTACCGGTTGTTCTTTTCCATGTTTAGTGCTTCCTTCAGGAGCTCTTTTAGGGCAGGCCTGGTGGTGACAAAATCGCTCAGCGTTTGCTTGTCTGTAAAGTGTTTTATTTCTCCTTCACTTATGAAGCTTAGTTTGGCGGGATAGGAGATTCTGGGTTGAAAATTCTTTTCTTTAAGAATGTTGAATATCGGCCCCCACTCTCTTCTGGCTTGTAGAGTTTCTGCTGAGAGATCAGCTGTTAGTCTGATGGGCTTCCCTTTGTGGGTAACCCGACCTTTCTCTCTGGCTGCCCTTAACATTTTTTCTTTCATTTCAACTTTGGTGAATCTGACAATAATGTGTCTTGGAGTTGCCCTTCTCAAGGAGTATCTTTGTGGTGTTCTCTGTATTTCCTGAATCTGAATGCTGGCCTGCCTTGCTAGATTGGGGAAGTTCTCCTGGATAATATCTTGCAGAGTGTTTTCCAACTTGGTTCCATTCTCCCCGTCATTTTCAGGTACACCAATCAGACGTAGGTTTGGTCTTTTCACATAGTCCCAAATTTCTTGGAGGCTTTGTTCATTTCTTTTTATCCTTTTTTCTCTAAACTTCCCTTCTCTCTTCATTTCATTCATTTCATCTTCCATCAGCGATACCCTTTCTTCCAGTTGATCGCATCTGCTACTGAGGCTTCTGCAATCTTCGCGTAGTTCTCGAAACTTGGCTTTCAGCTCCATCAGCTCCTTGAAGCCCTTCTCTCCATTGGTTATTCTAGTTATCCATTCTTCTAATTTTTTTTCAAAGTTTTTAACTTCTTTCCTGTTGTTTTGAATTTCCTCTCGTAGCTCAGAGTAGTTTGATCGTCTGAAGCCTTCTTCTCTCAACTCATCAAAGTCATCCTCCATCCAGCTTTGTTCCGTTGCTGGTGAAGAACTGCGTTCCTTTGGAGGAGGAGAGGTGCTCTGCTTTTTAGAGTTTCCAGTTTTTTTGGTCTGTTTTTTCCCCATCTTTGTGGTTTTATCTACTTTTTGTCTTTGATGGTGGTGATGTACAGATGGGTTTTTGGTGTGGATGTCCTTTCTGTTTTGTTAGTTTTCCTTCTACCAGACAGGACCCTCAGCTGCAGGTCTGTTGGAGTTTACTAGAGGTGCACTCCAGACCCTGTTTGGCTGGGTGTCAGCAGCGGTGGCTGCAGAACAGCGGATTTTCGTGAGACCACAAATTCAGCTGTCTGATAGTTCCTCTGAAAGTTTTGTCTCAGAGAAGTACCGGGTTGAATGAGGTGTCAGTCTGTCCCTACTGGGGGGGTGCCTCCCAGTTAGGCTGCTCAGGGGTGAGGGACCCACTTTAGGAGGCAGTCTGACCGTTCTCAGATCTCCAGCTGCATGCTGGGAGAACCACTACTCTCTTCAAAGCTGTCAGTCAGACAGGGACATTTAAGTCTGTGGAAGTTCTTGCAGAGTTTTTGTTTGTCTGTGCCCTGCCCCCAGAGGTGGAGCCTACAGAGGCAGGCAGGCCTCCTTGAGCTGTGGTGGGCTCCACCCAGTTCGAGCTTCCTGGCTGCTTTGTTTACCTAAGCAAGCCTGGGCAATGGCGGGCGCCCCTCCCCCAGCCTCGCTGCCGCCTCGCAGCTTGATCTCAGACTGCTGTGCTAGCAATTAGCGAGACTCCGTGGGCATAGGACCCTCCGAGCCAGGTGCGGGACACAATCTCCTAGTGTGCCGTTTTCCAGGCCCGTTGGAAAAGCGCAGTATTAGGATGGGACTGACCCGATATTCCAGGTGCCGTCTGCTTCCCCTTTCTTTGACTAGGAAAGGGAACTCCCTGACCCCTTGCGCTTCCCGAGTGAGGCAATGCCTCGCCCTGCTTCAGCTCGCGCACAGTGCGCTTCACCGACTGTCCTGCACCCACTGTTAGGCACTCCCTAGTGAGATGAAACCGGTACCTCAAGCAGAAATGCAGAAATCACCCGTCTTCTGTGTCGCTGGGGCTGGGAGCTGGAGACCGGAGCTGTTCCTATTCGGCCATCTTGGCTCCACCCCCCTATGCCAATACATTTTCAAACTTAGATGAAATATATGGCTTCATAGAACCGTATAACTTATCAACATGGACTGAAATGCAATAGAAAATCTAAATAGACCTAGAGACAATAAATAAATGGAATCAGTAGCTTAAAAAAATCTTTTCACAAAAATAGCATGAGGTTCAAATGATTTTGAGGCAACTACTACCAAACCTTCAAGGAACACATAATCCATTTTTATATTTATTAAACATTCAACAAATACTTTGTTAAACATTCAACAAATGTTTATTGGGTACCTACTGTGTGCCTGGTACTCTTATAGGCCCTCTGGATATAACAGTGAACAGACCAAAGATTTCTTCTCTCTTGGGGTTTACATTTTAGCAGGGGAGAAAGATAACAATAACAAGAAAACAGTATTGCACATTAGAAAGTTGTAAGTGCTATGGAAAAAACAATAGAGCAAGGAGATTGAAAGTCCTGGGGGTAGGGAGTGGGGAGCAGATTGTAGTATGAAATAGGGTGGTCAGAGGAAGCCTCATTGAAAATATGAGATTGTGGCAAAGAGTCAAAGAAGTTGAAGGAGTCAGCTAGTAGAAATCCTGGAGGAGAGCATTTCAGTACCAGAAGTGCTAAGCAGAGGCACTAAGAAAGGAGCATGCCTGGAATGTTCAAGATATAACAAGGAGGCCAGCATGACTGGAGCAAAGTGAATGAGGGAGGCTAGATCAAGTAGGGTCTTGTGTGATAGTGTAAGAAATTTGGCTTTTATTCTTAGTGAAATGGGAAATTACTACAGGATTTTGAGCAGAGGACACAAAATCTGACTTAAGTTTTGCGTGAATCACTCTGGCTCCTGGGTGAAAAATAATCTGTATGGTGGCAATGGTAGATTTAGGGGGATCTTTTAAGAGGTTACTGCAGTAACCCAGGTGAAAGATGTTTCTCGGACCAGGTGGTAGAATGGAGGTGGATGGTGGATATAGTATGATGGTAGAGTCAGCCTGATTTCATGGTAAATTGGCTATGGGATCTCTTAGTTCATTTTCTGTTGCTGTAACTGAATACCTGAGACTGGGTAATTTATAAAGAAAAGCTTATTTAACTGACAATTCTGGAGGATGAGAAGCCCAATATGCTGTGCTATGAAGTAGCATAACAAAAAAGCAGAAGAGCTAGCAAGCACCTGGGAAAGAATGGACAAGAGAGGCTGACTTGCATTATAGCAACCCACTCTCTCAAAAACTAATCCATTCCCATGAGAAGTTATCCAGCCTTGCAAGAAAGACATAAATCCATCTTAACAACCTGATCACCTCTTAAAGGCCCCACCTCCCAGCATGGGGTATAAGAGAAAGAGAGAAGTCAAGGATGACTCCAAGGATTCTGACCTGAGCAACTAATAGGATGGAGTTACTGGAAGCAGAGATGGTGAAGGTTATAAGGAAGATCTTCGCAGGAAAATCAGAGTTCTCTCTCTTTTATAACATATTGTTTGAGATGATAATTGGACACCAGAGTTGAGATGCCAAGTGGGCATAATGAGTTTAGAGCTCAGGAGAAGTCTGAGATAGGTATTCACATTTTGGGATAATCAGCATGCATGGAATTTAAAGCCAAAGGGTTGAATGAGAACACTAAGATAGTGAGTCCTGATAAGCTGGGCCCTGAAGACTCCAAAAGTATAAGGTCAAGAAAAAGAGGAAAAACAGCAAGGAAGACTGAAGAGAGACCAGCAGGGTAGGAAGGAAACCAAGAGAGTGCAATGTGCTTGAAGCCAAATGTGTAAAGGAAGGTGTTTAGCTGTGTCACAGGGTGCTCACAGGTCAGTTAGTATGAGGTCTGAGAAATGACCGTCGGATTTTACAACAAAGAGTCACTGGTGACTCAAAAAGAGCAGTTTCAGTGGAGTGGTGGGGGTTGAAATATGTTTGAAAGGGAAAGGGAGAAAAGAAATTGGAGATTGAATACTGACAATTCTTTTGAGGAATTTTTCTCCAAAAAGAAACAAAGAAATGGGATCATGACAAGAGTAGTCAAGCTACTTTCAGTGGAGTGGTGGGGTAATAGCTTGCCTGGCTGGAATAAGTTTAAGAGAAAACAGGAAGCGAAAAAGTGAAAACAGCGAGTATATACAACTCTTTTGAGAAGTTTTGTTTCAAAGGAATGGGATGATAGCTGGTGGGGAAATGGATCAAAGAACGTGTTTTTAAAATGGGAGATGAAGCATGTGTAAAGAAGCAGGTTGATGTGAATGATCCAGTAGGGAGCAGAAACTAATGATGTAAGAGACAGAAGGAAGCATATTGGAGGGATGTCCTGGAATAGACAAGAGGAGGTGGAATCTAGTGCCTAAGTGGAGGAGGAGATATCAGCTTTAAGAGCATGGCAAGTTCACTAGTGGTAACTGGCAGGAAGTCAAAGTGTGAGGGTGTATATGCTGGTAAACAGGTAGAAGTGATAGTGAGATTTGTGAAATCTTCTTCTGATTGCTTCATTGTTCTCAGTGAAATAGAAAGCAAGATGATCAAATCAGTATAAGGATGGGGCAAGAGGCAGTGGGAGTCTGAGGACAGAGAAGAAGGTATGAAATAGTTGTCTAGAGAGAAGAGTGACTAGACTATGACCTAAAGTATTGTCAGACAACGTTAAAGTCATGAATTGGAAATGAGGCCCATCAGCATGGCTATGAATTTTTCTCCAGCCACATTCAACTTACAGCTGCAGTGTGAATAAGCAGAGTTGGATTTAGAGCTGAAACAAGAAGGGCAAGAGAATAATTATAATAATTGATCTTAGAGTTTAAGCTGGAGGAACGGAAGACATACAGGATGAGGTCAGTGAAAAGGTGGTCCGATCAATGAATTGGAAGATTCAGGGTACTGAAGGTCTCCTGGGGTCAAGTCCTAGGGAGAATAAGCTAGAGGGCTGAGAGACAGTGGTTTGAGAATGACCTGCAAGGGATTAGTCAGAATCCTATTCATGAATCCAAGTTGATCTCTAATGAGGCAGACAGAGGATAAGGTCATTGCAGGGGAGGAGGTCAATGAGCCAACAGGCCAGGGTGGGAAGGATAGTCTATGTGTATATTGAAATCACTGAGAGATAAGACAAGAGAGAAGTGAGAATGAGGCAGGAGCTAAAAAACATGAGAAATGAGAGAGAATGACATGAGAGTAGCAACGTTTTAGGGCAATAGGTGGTCCAAACCATTGACAGGAGACTCAAAGCTGGATTTGTATTCTAGGGGCAAGGTATATAGCACCACTACCTTTCGATAAAATCAGTTAGTGGGAAGGCAGGCACCTTTAGAATTTTATATTTCTTAATGTCACAGACCCTGGTATTATACATCTCCCCAAGGGTACACATACATTAGGAAACATGTATTTTTTAAAATTGAAAGATGAGTAGTGATATTATTCTTTGAGTTCATTGTGAAGTGTTATTTTCTTTTGGGGTTCCATTCTGCTTTGTTCTAAGGCATGGACTAGACACAGTTGAAAAGAATAATACACAATTTCAACTTTGGAGCCTGAAATATTCTGGTTATAATTTTTTTTCCTAAAAAAAGGGAGAACAAGGAGAGCTATATAAAATCTCTGAAATGTTTTGTCAACTAGAGGCAGAAATAGAGATGTGGAGAAAAAGGGAGAGGGAGAAAAAGGAAAGAAAAATGAGAAATGAGTAAGGGAAGGAAGAACGATATGGCTTCTTGGGAAGAGTACAATTTAGCCACTAATCTGCACATCATAATTGTAAAGTGTTTAAATTCTCTGGGAAACAGAAAAACATGATGTTTTAAAAGATAAACTTAATATTAGATGATTGAAAGAGCCTGTGAATTGTATAGTCTTGTTTTCCTTGGACTTCTCAAATATTCTTTTTCAGTTCTTGTTTTGAAAGGGATCCCTCTTTCTTGACTTAAATTCTTTAAACAACATTGTTTATATAGTGATTTAACATACAGAACTATTTTTCTTAGAACTAGGCCACCCAGTTTAGAAAGCTGAGGGCCTGAATACAATATGTTACTTTCGTAAGATTCGAAAGAATGTTGGTAAACAAGAGAGGGAGATGTACACTTTGCTAATTTCTTCTGTTTACCATGGAAAGTTTATCAAACTGTTTGTGAAGGAAACGGTCAAAAAGAAGTTTTAAGTGATTGATTAACCAAGTAGCTTTACAGCTGCAGTTTTTATTGTATATAAATATAGATAAGAGGGGAGAAAAATGTTTGAGTTACCAGGGCATGGGAAATGATTTACCTTGGCAAAGTTAATAAATTATGATTTAATCATTTTCTACTAATGTAGCACTCATAGAAAGAAAATATACATTATTGTGCCTGGTGAAACTGTAAAAGGCTAAAAAGTCTATGTAGAGTCCTGGCCTGATAGACTAGCCCCAGAGTGTTTCAGCGAGGGGTGAGCAGAGCCACAGGCTTGTGACTGGACCTGTGTCCTGGCTAGTGTCAAACATCCCCACCAGTGAATGCGATACAGGAGCAAAATGATGCAACCACTGTTACAGCGTTTATGTTACACAAAACCAAAATACCAGTATTTACACGAGACTTCTTTTATTTTAAAAGTGTTCAGAATTCAGGAAATACAACAGTGAAACTAAGTAATACGTTTTAAATGCAAATTTTAAAATAGATGTTATAAAGTGTTTCTAATATCTAAGTGTTAGACATATATAATCACTCTAGCCTAATTTAGATAAAATTTTTTAAGTATTAGAAAAGAAATTGATACTACAGTAAATGAATAAGTTGGTTAATCATGGAAAATTGAAAATGAAAAAAAGTGCATTGATGATGTCATCATTACCATAAGAGTATTTTTTGGAGCAAATTTTTTCCAGCTGCTGTAAAAGATTTCAGTTTCTACACTGGTGGCAGAGAGGTGAACAGAGTTTTGCTCTAATTCCTATTATTTTCTTGAGTTGTCATTTTAGAATAATCTCTCTTTCTGATTACTTTTTTTTATAAATAACTATTTTTATGGATGGCAAACTGTAGTTTTTGTTTCAAGTAAAGCATTTCTAGTTTTATCTTTATCATCTTTAATTTATCTTGTTTGGATATAGATTAATTATCAACCTAATTAATTACTGTCCCATTCACATTCCACTTTATTGAAAGGTCTTTGAAGTAGGAGTAAGATTTATGTATGTGACAGAAGGTTTAGGAGCTGGGTGTGGTGGTTCATGCCTGTGATCCCAGCACTATGGGGGGGCCAAAGTGGGAGAATCACCTGAGGCTGGAGTTTGTGACCAGCCTAGAGAAGGTAGTGAGACCCTGTGTGTTAGGTCATTCTTGAATTGCTATAAAAAAATACCTGAGATCGGGTAATTTATAAAGAAAAAAAGTGTAATTGGTTCAGCAGGCTTTACAGGAAGCATGGTGTGGCATCTGCTCATCTTCTGGGGAGACTTAAGGAAGCTTACAATCATGGCAGAAGGCAAAGGGGCAACAGGCACATCACATGGCAAGAGCAGGAGAGAGAGGGAGGTGCCACACACTTAAGTGACCAGATCTTGTGAGAACTCACTCACTGTCAAAAGGACAACATCAAGGGGATGGTGCTAAACCATTCGTGAGAAACTGCCCCCATGAGCCAGTCATCTCCCACCAGGCTCCACCTCAAACACTGGGGATTACATTTCAACATGAGATTTGAGCAGGGACAAATATCCAACCGTATCACCCTGTCTCTACAAAAAAAATTTAAAAATCAGCCAGGCATGGTGCTGCATACCTGTAGTCCTAGCTACTCAGGAGGCTGAGGTGGGAGGATCGCTTGAGCCCAGGAGTTGGAGCTTATAGTGAGTTATGATTGCCACTGGCACTCCAGCTTGGGTGACATAGTGGCACACCCTGTCGAAAAAAAAGGTTTGGGTTGTCAATTGTTATTTTCTCTTTCCTTTGGAGGAGTATACAGTTGCTCCTTCATTCTTTTCAAATTTTAATATAGTGTATAACTCTTTGCATATGTTTCAAAGATGATAATTCAGCACCTTTGAGTATTGAATAATCATAGTAAAATAAATATACCAGAATTTCATTATCTTAACATACACCATATACTGAACTGCCAGAATACTGAGAAAAGATATTATAATCACTAGTTGAAACCAGGAAGCCAGATTCAGTCATCAAATCCAAATAAATAGTGAGCACAGGAAGAGCAGTAAGTGCCTATTTATTGACCACCTTTTGTGTAGCAGGGAGGTGATAGATGTTTAGTGATCAATGAAACAGGCATGGATCTGTGTCCAGAATTGGTTCCATCTGTTGGGTTCTTGGTCTCACTGACTTCAAGAATGAAACCACAGACCCTCGCGGTGAGTGTTAGCTCTTAAAGATGGTGTGTCCGGAGTTTGTTCCTTCAGATGTTCAGATGTGTCCGGAGTTCCTTCCTTCTGGTGGGTTCATGGTCTCGCTTGACTTCAGGAGTGAAGCTGCAGACCTTCGCAGTGAGTGTTACAGCTCTTAAAGGTGGCACGTCTGGAGTTGTTTGTTCCTCCTGGTGGGTTCGTGGTCTCGCTGACTTCAGGAGTGAAGCCGCAGACCTTCGCAGTGAGTGTTACAGCTCTTAAAGGTGGCACGTCTGGAGTTGTTTGTTCCTCCTGGTGGGTTCGTGGTCTCGCTGACTTCAGGAGTGAAGCCGCAGACCTTCGCAGTGAGTGTTACAGCTCTTAAAGGTGGCACGTCTGGAGTTGTTTGTTCCTCCTGGTGGGTTCGTGGTCTCGCTGACTTCAGGAGTGAAGCCGCAGACCTTCTCAATGAATGTTACAGCTCATAAAGGTAGTGAGGACCCAAAGAGTGAGCAGCAGCAAGATTTATTGTGAAGAGCGAAAGAACAAAGCTTCCACAGCGTGGAAGGTGACCCAAGCAGGTTGCCGCTGCTGGCTCTGGTGGCCAGCTTTTATTCCTTTATTTGGCCCTGCCCACATCCTGCTGATTGGTGTGTTTACAATCCTCTAGCTAGGCAGAAACGTTCTCCAACTCCCCACCCGACCCAGAAGCCCAGCTGGCTTCACCTCTCACATCTTGCTCAGGGAGCTTAGAATGAAGAAGGCAGAAACAGGAGACTAGCCAGGAAGGGCAGAAGCCAGGCAGACAGTGCAGCAAACTCAGATGTAAAAAACAAGGTGGGAGGAAAGGGAGAAGAAGGTAATTGCCCAAAAAGGGATGCTGGTCTGGAGATGGGTGGATGCATATTATATAGAAACAAGTAGAAATCTTAATGCCCTTTCAAAAATATAAGTATAAATTTAGATGGTGAGTTGTTTTAACAAGATATATGATCCTTGTTTGGGGTAGGGGACAGGAAAGCTCTCAAAAGCATTCTTGGGACAGTGGAGGAAATTAAAATATGGACTGGATAGTAAATGTGTAAAAGAATTACATGAATTTTCTTAGGTGTGATAAATGGCATTAAAGTATAGAAAACAGCATTCTTATTCTCAGGAGAGGAATTTTAGTATTTAGGGGTCAAGCGTTATGATATTTGCAACTTACCTTCACAAAGTTCAACTACAATGCCAAAAACAAACTTATGGGGAGAGAGGGAGGAAAAGAAAGAAAATATAGCAAATTTTAACTAGGTGGAATTATGTAGCTATTGGATTGTACTATGCTTTCTATGTATGTTTGAAAATTTGTATAATAAAAAGTAGGGGGTCAAAAGATAAGCATGCCTATTAGTCCGTTTTCTCACCGCTGATAAAGATATAGCTGAGACTGGGCAATTTACAAAAGAGGTTTAATGGACTTACAGTTCCATGTGGCTGGGGAGGCCTCACATTCTTGGTGGAAGGCAAAGAGGAGCAAGTCACATCTTACACGGATGGCAACAGGCAAAGAGAGAGAGCTTGTAAATGGAAACTCCCATTTTTAAAACCATCAGATCTTGTGAGTCTTATTCACTATCACAGGAATAGCATGGGAAAGACCCACCCCCATGATTCAGTGATCTCCCACCAGGTTCCTCCCACAACACATGGGAATTATGGGAGCTACGAGATGAGATATGGGTGGGGACACAGAGCCAAACCATATCAGCATCCTACTTTCCTTTTGACAATGGACGAGGCAGTTGAAAGGAATACCAAGGAGAAAGGGGAAGAATGCAGGGTGTGACCTATTATGACTTTGGGCAAATGCTTAACCTCTTTGAGCCTGAGTTTTCTTCCTCTGCTTCACATATAATATCTACATACAGGGGTGATACGAAGATTAAATAAGTTGAAATGTAGTGGTTAAGAGTGGTGAGTCCCAATCTCAAACTGTACTTAGTTACTAAATAACCTTGGGAAAGTTACTTTTGTGCCCAGTTTCCTTATCTGTAAAACTGACATAATAATAGTGCCTACCTCCCAGAATTGTTGTGAAGCACAGAATTGTTCTAAAGAGCAAAGCTTAGCATATGTTATTTGGTAAATACTGGCTCTCATTATTTTTGCTATCTAGGACTCAGCATCCTGAAAATAGAGAATACCCCTTCTTTTCACATGCCCATTGGACATTCACAAAAATTGAGAATTTATTATGCCCATAAAAAAACCTCAATATGGCTGGGCGCGGTGGCTCATGCTTGTAATCCCAGCACTTTGGGAGGCTGAGGCAGGCGGATCACGAGGTCAGGAGATCGAGACACGGTGAAACCCCGTCTCTACTAAAAATACCAAAAAAAATTATCCGGGCGTGGTGGTGGGCGCCTGTAGTCCCAGCTACTCGGAGAGGCTGAGGCAAGAGAATGGCGCAAACCCGGGAGGCAGAGCTTGCAGTGAGCCGAGATTGCGCCACTGCACTCCAGCCTGGGCGACAGAGCGAGACTCTGTCTCAAAAAAAAAAACAAAAACAAAAAAAACCTCAATATATTGCAAAAAGTAGAGTGTGAGCAGCATGTTCTGAGAACAGTTGTGTAATTGCTGACATAAGTAACTCTTTAAATCAACTCTTGGGTCAAAAAGGAAATAAATTACAGAACACCTTCAAAATAACAATAATGGAAACCTCATATACTAGAACTTATGGTCTGCAACTAAAGGACTTTTTAGTATTACTTGTGAATATTGATACAAAAATACTGAATAAAATATGAGTAAACAAGATTACTGGGGGCGGGGCTCACGCTGTAATCCAGCACTTGGAGGCGAGGCGGGGATCATGAGGTCAGGAGATCGAGACACGGTGAACCCGTCTCTATTAAAATACAAAAATTAGCCGGGTGGTGGGGGCGCTGTAGTCCAGCTACTCGGAGAGGCTGAGGCAGGAGAATGGCGTGAACCCAGGAGGCGGAACTTGCAGTGAGCGAGATGCGCACTGCACTCCAGCCTGGGCGACAGAGCGAGACTCCGTCTCAAAAAAAAAAAAAAAAAAAAAACAAGATCTACCAACACAATCATTTACTACAACCCACTGGACATGCCCATGCCCTTTCAAAAATGTAAGTATATGATCCTTGTTTGGGGTAGGGGACAGGAAAACTCTCAAAAGCATTCTTGGGATAGTGGAGGAAATTAAAATATGGACTGGATAGTAAATGTTTTTCCAACAATTTTGTTTTAGCAAATTATATCCTTATCACAACACCCTATAAACCAGGTACTATCATTGGCCCTGTTCAACAGATAAGAAAACTGACATGCAGAAATATATAGATATAGATATATCTAGCTAGATAGATATAGATATATCTAGCTAGCTAGATATAGATATATCTAGCTAGCTAGATATATAGATAGATAGATAGATAGATAGATAGATAGATAGATAGATAGATAGATAGATAGATATAGATATATATCTATCTTCTTTTTTTTTTTTTTGAGATGGAGTCTTGCTCTGTTGCCCAGGCTGGAGTGCAGTGGCGCGATCTCGGCTCACTGCAAGCTCCGCTGTCTCTGCCATTCTCCTGCCTCAGCCTCCCACCTAGCTGGGACTACAGGCTCCCATCACCATGCCCAGCTAATTTTTTGTATTTTTTTAGTACAGACGGGGTTTCACCGTGTTAGCCAGGATGTTCTCAATCTCCTGACCTCGCGATCCGCCCGCCTTGGCCTCCCAAAGTGCTGGGATTACAGGCATGAGCCACCGCACCCGGCCGAGGTGCAGAAATATTAATTTGCAGATGGACACACAGGAAATGGCAAGGCGAAGAAATGAACCCAGGCAATCTGAGCCTATAAAGCTCTTCCTTTTAAACTCTATGGGGTACTCTCTGAGCCATTCTCAGCTACAAAAGAGGGTTAGTAATTCTTATCTCTTGTGGTGGACAAGGTAAGATATGGAGCTGAGTGGGGAGAGGCACTGATGCTATCTTTATCTGTTTCTGTATTGTTGAGTTGTTATAATGAGCATGTATTATTCATGTATTTTTTTCATCAAGAAAATGTTTTTTAGGGGCCTATAAGAGTGCCTGGCACAAAGAGGCTCCCAAGAAAAACATTATTATGTCTGAAGGGAAATTCAGAATTTCCATTTGACTTAATAGGAATTCATCAGCTCCAGAAGCTTGGTGAAGAAAAGAAACAAGATAGGGCAACAGCTAGAGGAGAATTCAGGTGAGAGGTTTTTACTTTCAAATGAGAAGGGCTTATACATCCTAAAGTAAGGGGTGGGAACAGAAGGACGGAGAAGGAATTGGGAGCTGGGGGAAGAGTGGTCCTAAAGCCTCCCTAGATTAATTTAATTATTTGGGGGAAGGTTAATAGTGACCAATTGTTGACATATATATAAGCACCATTTCATACATGCCATGAACAATAGGCCTCCCTGGGGTAACAAAAATTTAAAGGTCATTTTGGAAAATGAGACAGGAATTAAAAGAACTCTATGGCTTGCTTTATCTACCTGGTTCTGGCGATGTGAGAATAGGTTTTCTGAAGAGGAGCCAACAGTTTGTTTTTCCACTTGTGGGATACAATGGTAAAATGATTGTTGGCAAAAGAACATCTTTTCAAGCAGCTTCCCTTGGTGTAGGTCAGAGGGGCAACAAGCAGAGTTATTACTGCAGCTGGGAAAAAGGTTCAGAGCTATCCTCCTGGAATCGGCTCTTGTTTCAGAATCTAAAATAGATTTGAAATATTGTGCTATTTGGGAATTGGGGCCTACTCATGCTAAGCACATCTGTTGGTAGCTGTTGAAATTCAAATAAATTCAAATAAAGTCCAAGTAATGCTCATATTACACTTACCAATTTCAAATTTAAAAAAAACATATATACAATACCTACACCCCAGTTGGTATCACTGCCTAAGACACAATATGGAAAGCCTTGATTTTCTGCCAGCCATAGCTGCTTTGAACCTGAACCACAATATTTAATTCCTTTGAAAATGCCCCTTCCTCCCTACCTGAACTTTTCAACTGAGATTCATTTTCAAAAGTTTAAATATGAACTATAGCAAATAGTTCTATATTTTGGTTTTGATCATTTGACAGACGTTAGTAGCTGAAATGAGGTTGGTGGACTACTTAAGTCATAAAGCCAGGATTGAATAAATGCATTTTCCTTCTTGTCATCTTTCTGTTTTTAGTAAATACAGTTTACTTAGGTGTGGTCATTAAGGAAACCTGGTCGATTTATTTATACACTATTCCAATCCATATTCAAGGTGTCTTTTAAAAGGCAAAGTAAGGGAACTTGCCTTTTTAAATTAAACCATGACTTTCTTATAGTGATCTACCCAATGTATGGAGAGAAGTAGAACTGGCTGGGTGTAGTGACTGACACCTGTAATCCCAGCAAGTTGAGAGGCTGAGGCAGGAAGATCACTTGAGCCCAGGAGTTCGAAACCAGCCTGGGCAACATAGTGAGACCCAGTCTCTACCAAAAAAAAAAAAAAATTAGCTGGGAATGGTGGCATGCTTCTGGAGTCCCAGCTACTTGGGAGGCTGAGGTGGGAGGATGGTTGAGTCCAGGAGGTTAAGGCTGCAGTGAGCCGTGTTGGCAGCACTGCACTCTAGACTGGAGCAAGACCCTGTCTCAAAAACAAAAAATAGAACAATTATTTTAAGGCTGTGAGTTTTTCTTTTTCTCCTTAATAGTTAAAAATCTGAAAGGCATTTAAGTGACATATTCATGTCATAACCTGAGAGTTTACAATGTTTTAAGTAGGTAGCACACTGAGCACATTACATGAATTATCTCTTAATTTAAACCTCATAATTACCCAACGAAGTTTGTGTCATCATTTCCATCTTACTTATAAATGTATCCAAGGCTTACAAATAAGTAATTTGTCCAAGGTCACACACTCAGCCAGGCGTGAAACTGTTCCCATTATTCAAATTATTAACTGTTTTCATTTTTATTATTATTTGTAGAGACAGGGTCTCACTATGTTGCCCAGGCTGGTCTTGAATCCTTGGCCTTAAGCGATTATCCCAGGTCAGCCTCCCAAAGTGCTGGGATTACAGGCATGAGCCACTGTGCCCAGCCTGAGCTGTTAACTCTTAACCTAAACAATGCCTTTTACATGAGAAACAGTAAACAAGATGGCAAGGGATGGCAAAGAGGATACTGAAATATGTTAGGAGCTACATACAAGAAATAAATTCACAGTTAAAAGATGAAGACCTTTATCTAAATCCAGGCAAACTGCAAACTTTAAAAAGAATTATGATAAGAATAAAGCATCAGGAAGGAGAAAGACAAACTGATGACACTGATATCCCAGAATAAGGCTCCACAGACAAAGGTATAACCATCATCACATATGGTTGGTGACTCCCATAGCGTGTTCCTCACCTTCCCCAGTGCCTTCGGGAAATGCGAGTGTTCTCTGTAAAGGTTCTGGCATGGTGAAAGATCCTAACTGTAGGAAGCTGAATAACTTACCATTTGGCACTAATATCCCTGATTTCTTCTGTTTAACTGTTTTGCTCTCATCTCTATGTTGAAAAATGCAATAGGTATTAAAATCAGTAATAATGTTCAATAACTAGTACAGCTGTTCCCTTGTTCCACCTCAATTTTATTTTTAGAAAAGCCATTATTCCACTATTCTATATCAATAACAATTTTCATTTGTTTTTCTATGTGTATAATATGAATTATATTAAATAACAAATTTTCCAGTTTTCATAATAATACTAATGACGATATAACAGTCTGTTGGGTTGAGTTGATGCACTGTAATTTATACTGGGTATTTTGTTTCCAGTTTTTTGCTATTATAAATATCCTTCCAAGAACTTATTTATGCATCTAATTTACTTGAATTTCTTCATATGCAAATAGTATGTTTATGTCCTCTGACCATTTACCTCTTGAGGTTTTAATATTTTTGAAGATTTGGATAAGTCCTTAATTTGTTATATATACTAACTTCTTCCCTGTTTCCTCATTGTGTTTCTCTTCTTGTGTGTTTCAATCATTGTTAGTTTTTTTATGTTAAAATTACTTTTTCTTGATTTTTTTTTTTTTGAGACAGAATCTCGCTCTTTTGCCCAGGCCGGCGAGCCACCACGCCCGGCCTTCTTGATGTTTTTAAGCTATTTTTTTCTTTGTGATTTCCATTGTTGCCATAAGCTTTTCAAAAATACTGTCTAAAGACTTCATAAATATTTGATGCATATTTCTCCTAGCTTTGCTAAAAATTAAAGGATATATTTAACTCTTTAATGCACTATGATCTTACTCTGCTATGTACTATAAATGCTAATGTAAATTACTTTTTGTTTTTGTGTTTGTTAGCCAGTTATCCTGGCAATTATTAAAACATAATTAGCCGGGCATGGTGGCACACATCTGTAGTCCCACCTGTTTGGGAGGCTGAAGTGGGAAGATCATTTGAGCTCAGTAGATGAGGCTACAGTGGACCATGACCACACAACTGCACTCCAGCCTGGGTGACAAAGCAAGATATGTCTCAAAAATTTAAAAATAAAGATAAAAATAAAAATGAAATACAATGAATAAAATGTAATTACTAATTTATTTTTCTTAATTTTATGATAGTATATATGAAATTTATTTCTACATGTCTTACACTGCTTTATTCAATTAGTGTAATAACTTACACTTTAGGTTTTAGGATTTCCTGGGGAAATTCTGGAGACTAGAGCAGCATCATAAGTCACACTTTCTTTGTTAGTGTGGAATTTCAATATTTAACAAACAGTAAATAACTTTACTTGGTGAAAATTGTTTTTCTGTATAATGTATATCTCAATCTGTTTATCCTGTTTTGTATAGTCCAGTAAAGCTTTGTACTTTTCTTTACATATGGCACATACAATTCTTTATAATTTTCTTTATAAATGTCATGGTTTGAAACCACCTTCGCAGAGATGATGAAAGTGAGAGACTGAAGCAAGATGCTTCTCACCTCACAGGTGGTGCTCCTTGCTCATTCCAGGGCATAGGCCAAGCTCACTATGGAAGAAATTTAGTTTATAGTTTGACTTTGAACCAAGGATGGTAATAGTCCCTCCCTAAAACTGATCCCCTCCTTGTCCGGGACTGAAGCCACCTTTGTAAAACTAATGAAAGGCCACAAGATTAGTATTATGGGAGGAGCCTCAATTCTGCTTAAATGTAGGCATAGTTTCTATAATCCCTTACTGCTCAGTACTCATGTGGCCAGAGGTCACAAGATTTAAGACTTCCCCAATTGCTCCCATAGATAACATCACTACTGTAGAACCTACAGCTGGGTTTTTGAGATGTTTTTTCACTTTTGTATTCTGGCAACTGACTGACCCTATCCAACCAGTGACTTGTGACTCAACCAGTGTGTCCCGTGGCCCACCCTGCCCCCCCACAAGGAGGACTCAGCACACTGGGATCATTTTCCATACCTCTGTGATTTCATCCCAAATCAATCATCGGCACCCATTCCCTATCCCCCTGTGCACCAAATTATCCACACAAACCCTAGCCCCTTATTAGAGAGACTGATTTGAGTGATAACCCCAGTCCTTCTGCTTGGCAGCCTTGCATTAATTAAACTGTTTAACTGTAATACCACGACCTCAGTAAAGAATAATAAAAACCACAATAAAGAAAGAAAGAATTAATTATAGTCAATTCACTATAAACCTAATCACTTTGATAAACTCACATAGGCTAATAAGCAAATTTCCTAGGATTTTTAGACATGCAATGCTTTCTGCAAATAATCACAGTTTTCTCTCACCCCTTAATGTATCATTCTAATGTCACGAAGTGAATGCAGTTGCCATTATTCCTGTATTAGAAAGAGTGCTAGGCTGGAAAGGCAAGAAACATACATGTTACTTTCAGTTCCTCAACTGAGGAAGCCATTGATGAAGCACTTTCTCTTCATGGATCAAGCACCATGCTAGACACTTCATTATCGACCATCTTGCCCAAGGCTGAGAACAAGCCTACCAAGTATACAATTATTAAATATCAGTGTTGAGGAAACTGAAGTTTAGCAGATGTAGGCTGCCCATGTTAGGCCCCAAGAAGGAATAAAAAAATGGAACACTGAGGGGCCTAACTATGGGGGTCTGTGAATGAAAGGCTGTGAGTCTGTGGCTCTGGGCTCCTGTGACCTGGCAGGTTTCTCTCTACCCAGGAGCTGCATTGACCATGAACTATGGCCAGTGATCTATGAGGAACTAGGGAGGGATCTCAGAGCTGAATCCGCTCGCTTGCATCTGTGTCTTATGCATATGCTTCACACTTGCTGTTTCTAGGTCATAGTAAGTCTATGTGAAAGTAATCCTGAAGGTAGTCTATGTTCTTTTCGCTGCTCTCCAACCCATCAGCCCCTTGAGGTTAATTTATCTCAGATCTTAGAAATAGCAAACGATGGAGTAAGTGGCTTCCTTCATGACCAGTGGTCTTTCCATTGTACCAATGATGTCCTCATCTGAATGTAAGTCAGATAAGATGATCCAATTTTGACAGGCTGACTGTTCCTGAATATGCATTATACAAATTCTCAGAGGCTATACTGTCCACATCCTTGAGTTGCTCATATTGCTTTGCACATAACAAGTATTCAATAAATATTTGTTGATGCAGAATGAATGAATGAGGCAAAGACAACAGTCTTAATGCTTTTCCTACAAGAGAGACTTTCAATGCTAGAATACAAGCTCATGTGGAATCTCCTAAAAATCTCATCATTTCACATTTCAAATGTGGAATCTTCTACAAAGACTGCATTTGTCACGAGCCTTTTCACAAGAAGATGTTTAGTACCGGGTCAGCTTGTTTTCATCTTGTTTTCAAAGAATTGGGGTTAGGAAAGCAGGAAACTAGGAAGGATCAAGGTAGGAACAGTGGTAGGCAGGCTTTTCTCTGACAAAGTTGTTTGGGTTATTTTTATCTTTCTGCTTCCGTTACAGCAGCAATATGAGAAAACCCACTGTTCAAATTTAATAAACTAGAGTCTGTCCAAACCCAATTTTGAACAAATGACAAACTATGGTACACATGCGTTAACATTTCTGTTTGCGTACGCAATGGGAAACTAAGTCTTACGTTCTCGTCTGTTATTTAAACATACAATGTTTTAAATGCTCCATTAGAAGATATACTGCAATACTAGTACATTAATTGAGTGTTCTTTGTTATGCCAAAAAATTCCAAAGGAAGGTACACATCCCCCAGGAGGCATATAATCTGTAGATTTTGTAATTATGGTTTTTAAACTTAAAATCTCATTGAAGTCGTTAGTTAACATTTCTAAACTTTTTGTTTGTTTTTGTTTTAGACAGATTCTGGCTCTGTTGCCAGGCTGGAGTGCAGTGGGACAGTCTCACCTCACTGCAACCTCTGCCTCTTGGATTCAAGCAGTTCTCCTGCCTCAGCCTCCCAGTTAGCTGAGATTACAGGTGCCCACCACCACGCTCATCTAATTTTTTATATTTTTAGTAGAGATGGCATTTCACCATGTTGGCCAGGCTGGTCGCGAGAACTCTTGACTTCAGGTGATTCACCTGCCTCGACCTCCCAAACTGTTGGGATTACAGGCATGAGCCCTCGCACCTGGCCACATTTCTAAACTTTTATGCCTGAATAATTCTGAACAGATATTCCAATAACCTTCCTGCCCTCCACCTCATCCCAGCCAAAGCCGGGAGAGAGGGAAGACCTATACTACCAATAGTTACAACAGTTATTTTTGGAATTAAAAACAGGAATTTGCACCATGAACAAGTGTCTCGTTTTGTCTTCTGAGCTTCTCAAAAACCACCATTATATTGAGACTATAAAATTGTTCTCTAGGCTGGGCAAGATGGCTTCTGCCCGTTGTATTCGTCTGTTTTCACACTGCTGATAAAGACATACCTGAGACTGAGCAATTTACAAAAGAAAGAGGTTTATAATGGACTTACAGTTCCACGTGGCTGGGGAAGCCTCATAATTATGGTGGAAGGCAAGGAGGAGAAAGTCAGGTCTTTCACGGATGGCAGTAGGCAAGAAAAGAGAGCTTGTGCAGTAAAACTCCCCCTTATAATAACCATCAGATCTCGTGAGACTTACCATCACAAGGACAGGGCAGGAAAGACCTGCCGCTATAATTCAATCACCTCCCACCAGGTTCTTCCTATGACACGTGAGAGTTGTGGAGATGAGATTTGGTAGGGGACACAGCCAAACCATATCAACTGTAATCCCAGCACTTCGGGAGGCTGAGGTGGGAGGATTGCTTGAGCCCAGAAGTTTAAGACCAGCCTGGGCAACATGGTGAGCCCATTTCTACAAAATAAAAATTTAACCAGGTATGGTGGTGCACACCTGTGGTCCCAGCTAGTGGGAGGATCACTTGAGCCTGAAAGGTCAAGGCTGCAGTGAGCCATGTTCACACCACTGCACTCAGGCTGGGTGACAGAGCAAGACTCTGTCTCAAAAAAAAAAAAAAAAAAAAAAAAAAAAAAAAAAAAAAAGTTGTCTGAAACTAAAAGAAAAATCTGGGGAAATTAAACATTTTTTTTGTTGCAAATCACTTAACCTTAGAATGTCAAAGATTTTCACTAAGTTTTTATATAAAAGGAAGCATGGGAAAGAGCCATAGGGAATCAAACTTTTATGAGCCACAGTATTTGCAAGAAGAGAAAACATTACATCAGCCATGAACAGTTTCTCCAACATGGATACAAAGCAGAATGATGTAATAGCAGCTGCAGTTTTGTGCTACCACATTAAAGAGTGGTGCTTTCAATATCATTTAACTAAACCAAAATATGCAGTTCAACCTTACATGGCTCAAAATACTCAGTTCAACCTGAGATGGTCCTGAATTCTCTAGACCATGTTTCGGGCTTCTAAATACTATTTTTAAGTTCTGTGTAAGGCAAGGTATAAAAGAAGAAAAAAGAACCTTCTTGCCTCAATAACTTTGGTTTTAATAAATGCACCAATACATTTATTTGGACCTTGAGTTAAAATGATTCAGCTCTACTGGACGACCAAATTGAGGCTGCTTTTCTGTATTTATTCAAGTTAAATTTCATGTAAACCCTTAAATTGTATGAATTCAACTGTCATTTCTAAAGGAGCCAGACTAATATGAACCTAAATCTGAATATACTTTTCCAGAAACAGCTATTTAGCTATCATTATCTGTCCTGGATCTCACTATCTTCTTCCCAACCACAGGAAACTGAGGATTGGCTAATGACTATTTGAAATTGGCTATTTCATAGAAGTAAATCTCATCAGTACGCTTTCAACAGTCTTTAATTTTGAAAGAGGAATAGTACCACTTGACTATTTCTAGCTTCCAGTATTAGGTCAGGAGAGAAAACATTTCTTCAGAACCTTTTCCATAAAATCAGGGAATAAATTAGGAATGGGGAAATCTAGTGTTTTATTTCAGCACTCCCAGGGATGTGCTTCCCAGGGCTCTCACAGGGGAGAAACTGATAGCTATCTGTGTGAATCAGCGTCGTATCTAACAGTTTCCTTTCTAAGGAACATCAAGCATAGAGAAATGATTAAGCATATTTATAGAATCTAACATTAAGTGAATTACATTTAGGTGAAATTGGAAAGTCAGCATGTATTGTTTTATAATGAACATCCAAGCCCGGCTTGGTTTGCCTAATGCACTATTTGATAAGGGCAGAATACATTCTGATTTAATGTAATTTCTAATTAGTTAATATTTAGTCAAACAAAATGCAACATTAAGCGTATCCCTAATTATATATATGATAGCAGTTTACAAAGCAATCGGTATGGGTTTTATATTTACATTTATATATATCTTTTTCTGAAAAAAAGTTGAAACTAGAACTTAAATAGCTTACATGTTTATCCTTTCTATCCTTGTTAGGAAAAACTCCTTTAAAGAGGTTACAATTATTACTGTCCCCCGATAATCATTATTATCCTTGTGCTTAATTTTCATTCCTCTAACCTATCCTTTACCTTGAGTTTTTATCCCAAAATACAACTTCATGCATGTCTTTACAGAAGAAGTCAAAGTCCTTAGCAAGCTGTGCAAGACCCTTCCCCATCTGGCCATGGTCCCAATAGCATATTTTAGTTAATAAAAGTCTCTCACCCAAAATGTTTGGTGTCTCCATGTTGTTAGTTTAGGTATTTTAGACAGCATTCTCGTCTGTTAAACATCCTACATACATTAGTCTAACAGTTGTCAATGTTATAACACTTATTTACACACTGGGGGAAAAATTACCCTTGCATTACCACGATAGAGTTACTAAACGAACTGAAAACACTCAATACCATGGGTAGAATCTTCAATAGTGTTTAACTCTGGATGTCATTACCTCCCAGCTAGAGACACTGTCAATAAAATTTCAGCATTTATTGTAATGACTTTGACTTTAATCATGAAAACTACATTTCATCTTTTTCTTTGGGTTCAGATTGTTCTTACACACACACACACACACACACACACACACACACACCACACAAGAAAAATTGTTTTTATTCCTTTAGGGACTTTTTCAAACCCTTTCATAATCTTTTGTTAATTTTAAATTGATATTTACTGGAGAAATTTGAAAATAAGTAAAGAAAAAAGGAAAGAATGAAAGCCATCCTTATTTTACGGGGTAACCACTATTATCCGTTTGATGCACATTTCCCAAATATTTTCCTGTCCATATATTATTTTCTCACAAAAGTGGGGTCATACGCTACATCCTGTTTTGTAACTTGCTTTTTTAAAAAGCATAATACCATATTACAAACATCTTTATGTATTAGTAAAAATTCATCTTCACAAATTTAATGGCTATTATTTCTATATATGGAAATAACATATAAAAATTCCTAATTATTAGACATTTAAATTGCTTGAAACACTTTCCTGTTACATACAATGCTGTAATGACCATTCTTGAGGCAAAATCTTTACCTACATCCTTGATTATTAGGATAGAATTTTAGGAGCAGAATCACTGAATCAAAGTGCATGCTCATTTTATTTATCTATTTAATAAGGCAACACAGGCAAGATGTACAAAAATTCAAAAGGAATAATGGGAGATTCAGTGGCAAATAACTCTCCCTCCTTCCTTTTCCCTCCTAGGAGACAGCTACTTTTAATAGTTCCCATTTATTTTTCCAGAGATATTTAATGCATTCATACATACACACACAAATCCTTTAATATGCCTATTAAGAAATTAGTAAAATGGGCCAGTGCAGTGACTCACATCTGTAATCCCAGCACTTTGGGAGGTTGAGGTGGGTGGATCATGAGGTCAGGAGTTTGAGACCAGCCTGACCAACATGGTGAAACCCCGTCTCTACTAAAAATACAAAAATTAGCTGGGTGTGGTGGCACGCACCTGTAATCCCAGCTACTCAGGAGGCTGAGGCAGGAGAATCTCTTGAAGTTGGGAGGCAGAGGTTACACTGAGCTGCGACTGCACCACTGCACCACAGCCTGGGCGATAGAGCGAGACTCCATCTAAAAAAAAATGATTTCAATAATGATATTTGTTTTATAATTTCATGTGCTAATCATAGGCACGAAGCTTTCCACAATTAGGCAACATTCATTATTTCAGTTCTATATTATTTCTGAATTTATATTTTACCTTACCTTTATGTAATAACACGTTACTTGTCATCTACCATGATATTTTTATCTTCATTGAACGCTTTAAAAACATTTTATTATAGGAAGTTTCAAATGTACCCAAAAAGAGAATACAGTACATCCCCAAGTCTCCAACTACTATGCACATTTTATTTATTTATTTATTTATTTATTTATGACGGAGTCTCACTGTCACCCAGGCTAGAGTCCAGTGGCTCACTCGGCTCGCTGAAAGCTCTGCCTCCCAAGTTCACACCATTCTTCTGCCTCAGCCTCCCGAGTAGCTGGGACTACAGGTACCCGCCACCATGCCCAGCTGATTTTTTTTTTTTTTGAGACGGAGTCTTGCTCTGTCGCCCAGGCTGGAGTGCAGTGGCGCAATCTCGGCTCACTGCAAGCTCCGCCTCCCGGGTTCACGCCATTCTCCTGCCTCAGCCTCTCCGAGTAGCTGGGACTACAGGCGCCCGCCACCACGCCCGGCTAATTTTTTGTATTTTTAGTAGAGACGGGGTTTCACTGTGGTCTCGATCTCCTGACCTTGTGATCCGCCTGCCTCGGCCTCCCAAAGTGCTGGGATTACAAGCGTGAGCCACCGTGCCCAGCCTTAATTTTTTTGTATTTTTAGTAGAGACGGGGTTTCACAGTGTTAGCCAGTATGTTCTCAATCTCCTGACCTGGTGATCTGCCCGCCTCAGCCTCCCGAATTGCTGGGATTACAGGCATCAGCCACCGTGCTCAGCCCATTTTAAGTCTTTCAATAAACAATGCCAAGTTTTTCTCTATGAAAGGTTTTTAGTGAGACTTACCCTATCTTCATTTTGTTGTGTTGAATTTTATAGCTGCTGAAGCCAATGTTATATCTTTTAGCAAGAATAAATTGGTGGTAGGAATAGAAAAAGTATAGTAACTTCTGTTGCACTGTGACAATAGATTTTATCTGGCACGGTAATGCCAATCAACTGGGCATCGTTTCCTGGCTCAGTGAGTTGGAATAATTATGACAATCCATTCAGAGTCTGTGGTGAAAACTGCTAAGATTGATTAGCAATGTCTACCATTGGAAAAGTAAAGAATTGTTGGCTTTTATGACATACACAGTTTGCCGATTCTGCTTTAGCTTATATGCATAACAGCATACTTTTTTTAAAACCATTCTTTTGCTTAGTAGCCATAAAAATCAGTTTGGCTTATTTAAAAGTTTCATAATGAAACATACCTATTTACCTATAGGTTTCTATTGCCAGATATTACATTAACAAATTTTCTTAAAAATAATTTTAGCTTTTGAAAGGAACTAAATAATGTCAGTATATAGATACTGCTGTACTATCATTAGGGAAGCATGTGCTGAGGTAGTGTTCTCAGAAACAAGGAAGAATGACATTTGTCCAGTCACAGAGCTCTGTGGCTTCTTGCAGGGCCATGAATTTGTTGATGTCTGTGATGCGTAGTCATGGAACAGAGAGAAGCTTACTGACCCATCATAAGTTAAACCTCAAATCTTACCACTTTTAATGCCACATTAAAATTTTCTAAGTGGTCAACAACAACAAAATTATATTTAAAAACTAATATAAAGTATATCAAGAATTTAAGAACTGCTGTTTCACGAACCTATGGAATGGCAGATCTGAAAGGCATCGTGGAGATCATTTAGTCCAGGAGCTTGCAAACGATAGCCAGTGGGCCATATGCAGTCCACTGCTTGTTTTTGTAAATCAAGTTGTACTGGAATACTGCCAGGCTTATTTGTTTACGTATTATCTGGGGCTGCTTGTGCACTATAGTGACACAGTTGAGTAGATGCAACAAGGCTATATGGACCACAAGCCTACCACATTTACCAAGGTTATATGAACCACAATGCCTAACACATTTACTATCTGGCCCTTTATTGAAAAAGTTTGCCAACTCCCGATTTTAACCGACTTTTCATTGTAGAATTATGGAAATTAGAAATCACAGAGGTCGTGTAACTTGTTTGGGATAATTCTACCACGTGAGAAAATAGCCAACAGAATTCCCAGAACCCCCAGTGGCAGGATCCATAGCTACAGTCTCAAGGTTTCTGCAAGATAGAGAGCATTTTCACGTCTCTGGAAGCCCTACTCTATCTTGTCAACCAGGCTGCCGCTCCCTCCCTCCCCACTTCACACACTTAATGCAATGAAGGCAAAATGAATACATGGATGAAAACTATCCTGTACTTAGAGAACATTTCTCACATTCCTTCATCATTCCATGTATTATGTGGAATTGTAAGCATTTGGCTTTCCCACTAGAACGTGAGTGCACTGGGGACAGGGACCATGCCATATTTGTCTTTGTAGCCCAGATGCTTAGCACAGATTACAGAATAGGTATCTATTATCTATTTGTTAAATGCTTTGGATTTGCTATCTTATCTTCTTACATGCCCTTTTTAAGATAAACTTCAACTACAGGGAAGACAAATCCAAGTTGCGGTTTGTAATTTTCATCATTCCTGACCAAGACCCACCACTGAGACCCAACAATAGGAAATATCCAGAGCCAAACACCATGATAGGAAAGGCACAAATCTGTTTTTTTCATTGCACCCATTAAGGAATGGCCCCAAGCCTCCAAGGCAATCTTGACCCACATCCCTGGCAAACAGACGAGAACCTGATGTAAGTCAGGGATAATCAGAGTGAAGAAGAGAGAGATATGAAAGATTATTAAAATCAAGAGGACATCATGGTTGATTGACTGTCCAGGGGTGGTTGAAAGTCTGTGACTGCCCAGATTCTGCCAAGTTTCAGAATGCAGGAGGAAGAGCACATTGGGTAAGGGAGTTGTGGGTGGGCAGGGGGCATGGAGGTGGAGGCAGATAGGATACAAGCGGGGAGGTTCAGTAGGCAATGGTATATGAAGCTGCAGCTTCCATGATAAATGTGGGTTCAGATGAAGTCATTTAGAGGGTAAATCAAGATTAAGAGAACACAAAATTAAGCCTAGAGAACACCAAAAGGATTGAACAAAGTAAAAAGGAACTCCCACTTAGAAGGATCACTTAGAGACACAGGAGGGAGGCAAAAGGGTAGTGTCCCAAAAGCCGTGGGCAGAGAAAAGGAGAAATGTCAAGTAAGATGGCAAAACAATATATGCCTTTCATTTAGCAACTTGGTCTGTGACAACCTTCCTGAGAGCCGTTTTAGTGGAGGAGTAGGCTTGGAAGCCTGATTCAATGGGTTGAAGAGTTAGTGTGAAGTTGGGAAGAGACATTAAGTATATTTTACTCTTAAGAAACTTAATTGAGAAGAAGAAAGAGAAATGAGATGGTAACTGGAAGGTAGGTTTATATTCTACTGAGTGGGTAGCATCATTGATTTGTGAATTCTTTGAAGAGAATCTACCAGGTGTCAGAATCATAGAGGGAAGGTATATAAAAGCCAGGTGGGAAAGGAAACCTCACCAAGAAGAGGAATTTATCTCTATGAGGCTAGGTCTTTTCACTTATAAATGGAAATAATAATACCTTCCTCAGAGAGAAGTTAGAGGTTTAAATGAAATAACATAATTTAAACATTTTGAAAACAGCAAAGCACTATTCAAAACTAGATTATTCTATATATTATCAACTCCAGTTGATTACCTTGACTCAATATCTGATTAGTCTCAATCTTAGAGTCCAGTTATGATTAACTTTGTCATTGCAGCTCAGAAGTCAGGGATCAATTTCCTTTTCCTGACAGTGGGATATATTCTGATGCCTTGGATGCCAGATAATTCTTATTTACTTCAGTTATCAAATTAAGTACCGTATTTAAAGCAAATCAGTGGTGCTGCCACAGTGCACATGCATAGTCAATGGATGTTATAGGAGATACAGATGTCTCTGTCAGTAGGCTAAGGGGTGCAAGTTACTAGCCTACATGATGATACCCAGGACAGGTAAAGATGGGATGATGTTGGTGGCTAGACAATATTTCAGTCGAGTAAGACTTCCTATCTCCTTAGGATTATAGTAGCAAAGATATCATGTGGCAGAAATCACCAATCATAGAGTCTGGTGAAACCCTTATGCTCGATTTTTTGTGTTGTGGAAGTTCCTTCTAGGCTCTGGTATTACGAAGTAAAATTAAAAAGCCAAAATCAAAAGCTTACTCTTGTGAATGAGAGTGCTACAACTCCTAGTGAGAGAACTAGGAAGGAGATCTTGATTATGGGACCATTTTCTAAGGAGTTAAATACAGATTGTAGCAACATAGATCCTAGATTATGAAAAATGCTTTACTAAGTTTTTTTTTCCATTACACAAATTCAATTTGTTTGAACAAGATTATAAAAATAGTAATTCTACCCTATCAGCTAATTATTTTTTTTAGAATGAATGAGTTATAACAGAAGCAGGCAACACAATTAGCAAGCATCATTACTGTTTATTTTCATGTTTTCATGTATACACTTACTTATTTATATCTTATGTTCTTCCACAAAGGAGCCAAAGTGACTGTTGCTGTTTATTTCATCTGTTGTTATTCATAATTCATTACCCAGGAGACACCAGTTCTCTTGATAGTGAAATATATGTTAATTTAAGTATTTTTTTGCCTCAAACTTTTGACTCAAATAGTAAATTAAAATCTCTCATGAAATAACAGAAGAATAGTTCTGTTCTCCAAATCCTTCAAAGAATAAAAATATTATTTACACTCCTGTATCTGTTGGGGTTAGGGATTGGGGACTTTAAATAAAATAAATAAAATAACAAATGACCACCAAATCCCACCGTCACGGACGATGGGAAACTAAAATCAGCTTTAACATTTTCAGACAATTTCCAACCTCTCATCCACTCCTCCTTTGGTCCTCACCCTGCTCCACATTTTGCTTTGCTCTGCCCCGCTCTAAGCAGATGGCCCTTGTGGTCAAATGTCAAGATCCTGAAACTATTTCTGACCTGGAACAAAGTTCTGCCTCATTTGATCTTAGTTCAGGTCACATGTATTTCTCCATCTATTCCTACGAACATTTAAGGAAACTTATTCACTTCCTTATTGATAGAACAAAAACATTTGGCTTGCTCTTACATGGTTAGCTAACTACAATGAACCACTCACTCCTGGGGAAATCACTAGAAACAAAGATTTAATGGATAAAAACACCAGACTAGTGACAATTTTTTCTGATGGAAATTGTTGAGAAGTTTCTTTTTCTTAAATATGAAAGTAGAGCTGTGTGACTTACAATTAAATGCTGATTATCCTCTGTATGGACATATTCACAGGTAGCTATGTGTATACTTGCATATGCACAGGAAAGGTGTAAAAGAATACACCTTCAAAGAGTGGCCATATCTAAGAGTGGGGCTGGGAGATGAGAAAGGAGAGCTTTCACTTCCTGCTTCCTGTATATCCTGTTTGAAGTTTTACAATGATCAAACATTATTGTTTTAATTAATAATTTAAAGAATAAAAATATGTCTAACATTCACAAATTAAAGATAGCATGGTTGATTTGAAATCATTTTTTATATTTTGCACAGTGGTGTTTTCAATTCAGTGATTTATGACACATTTTGGGCTTTATCCTACTACGCAAATGATTGAAAATAAACAAAGATGAAACTTACCCCAATTATCATACATATACAATTCCTGTTAGATATGAGTATCTTGCCTCAAGATTTTGATTAAAGAGTTCTAATTTAGTCCTATCTCTGTGACTAGGATTATAACCTTTTAATATTGTTACCAAGATCTTATACAAATCACTCATTGAACAAGCAATTCATTGAACACCTTGTCAACCCCTGGGCTGAGCACTGAGGGCAGAGATGGGTAGACATGAGCCCCTTCAGTTGTATGAGCTACCTTTTATTGCATGCCTTCCATGCCCTAGGACTGTGGGTAGTGTTTCACAGATATTAACTCCTTTCATCTTCACTACACTCCTGTAAGGTATAAATATTATTAAACCCATTTTACTCAGATGAAGACATTGAGACACAGATTTAGAATCCCAGAGGTCTGGCTCTGACTCAACAGCCCACAGTTTTAAACCATGACTTCATAGTGCCTTCTAGATCATAAAGTAGATGTAATATAGTAGGAGTTTTACAAGTAAATATTTAAGTGTATTTTAACATTTATAATTATTTAACAATTCGAACAACTTGAATTTCCAACAACAGGAAATTGATTAAGTACAATGGAGTCTACCCATACAATGGAAGACTTAAGAAGCATTTGAAATGATGCTGTAGAGAATGTAGATACTGATTTACTAACATTAAAAAACTATCTTTGGCCTGGTGCACTGGCTTATGCCTGTAATCCCAGCACTTTGGGAGGCCAAGGCAAGTGGATCACCTGAAGTCAGGAGTTCAAGACCAGCCTGGCCAACATGGTGAAACCCCGTCTCTACTAAAAATACAAATATTAGCTGGGCATCATGGCAGGCAGCTGTAATCCCAGCTACTCTGGAGGCTGAGGCAGGAGAATCGCTTGAACCCAGGAGGCGGAGGTTGCAGTGAGCTGAGATCGTGCCACTGCACTCCAGCCTTAGCGACAACTATCTTAATATTAAGTAGAAAAGATTATAATAGTTCTTATGTGATTTAAGCTTTGTAAAAAAAAAAAAAAACATATAATTAAAAGCCAAAGCCAGACTCATAAAAAGCATCCACATGCTTATAGGCCAAAGCAGGCTCCATAAACGATTCAGGTCAGAATACTGGGGGACACATCACTGATCACTGCACTTTCTCCCATGGAGCCTGGACAAAGCTTCACTCGTCTGCTCAACATACAGCTCCAGACATCCACCGCCGGTCTATCTGAGGTGGCCCTCAAGAGAATCCTCTTTATCTTTTGAGCATTTGCTACCCTCAATTCCACTGGTAGAATCTATTCATCTAGTATTTCTTCTTGGTCTAATTCTTATCCCTTATTTCATTCTCCTGTCTAAACTCTGTGTGTCTCCGTGTCACTCCTTTTTGTACACTTTTCTTGTGACTCAGCTGTACCCTGGATCCTGGTTTTCTACTTCTATTATTGCTCTCTTCCACATCATCACCTTTTCCTTTTTTATCCCATCACTACCGTAGGCATACAAATATGCTCTTGTACCTACAATTGTTTTTTAAAAGGTGTTCTCTAGAGCTAGATCATCTCCAGCCCTTTATAGCACATCTCCTTGATAAAGCTATGTTGACTGTTTCTAGTTTCTCACCCACATATTTTTCTCTTCATTCCCTCCCAGCAGGCTTTGCTTTCTACCTCTCCATTGTAACCAGGCTCAACTAGTGTCCTTGACTTTGAACTTGCCAAATCCAGTGATCAGTTCTTTGGCCTGTGTTACTTAAACATTCAGCAGCCAATGAGACTGTTGAGACTCCCTTCTTGAAATACCTTCTTTGCTGAGCATCTTAGTTTCTTCAGGCTGCTGTAACAGAATACCATAGACTGGGTAATTTATAAACAACATAAATATACTGCTTACAGGTCTGGAGGCTGGGAAGTTCAAGATCAAGGCACTAGCAAATTCGGTGTCTGGTGACAGCTCTGCTCTGCTTCAAAGATTTTGCCTTCTAGCTGTGCCCTCATATGGTGGAAGGGGCTGGCAAGCTCTCTTGGGCCGTCTTTTATAAGGGTACTGGTCCCATTGGAATCCTCATGAGCTAATCATCTCACAAAGGCCCTATCTCTTAATACCAACACATTAGGAATTAGGTTTCAACATGCAAATTTTGGGAGGACACAAACATTCAGACCATAGCACTGGGTTTCTAGGATACCACAGTCTCCTGGCTTTCCTTCTGCCTCACTCGCTGCATCTTCTCAGCCTATTCTGTGGGATGCTCCTCTTGCTGACCACTTCTCTTCTGTTTCCATTTATTCCCAGGTGTTGCCATCTAGCCCTGTGGCATTAAATATCATCTATAATCAATTTATAATTCCAGTTTCAATCTCTCTCCTAAATTCTCTTGTTAACTTAGGTGTCTAAAAAGCATCTCATGCTTACTGTGTCCAAAACAGAACACTCAATTTCCACCCTGTGGCTGAGACTGCTACCTGTCCTCCAGTAATCATCCTCTCTTTCTTCTATTGTAATACATGTGATTTTACTGGGCACACAGCCACTCAGAATAAAGCCTACATTGACAACATTTCAGTCTCTTTTGTAGCTGAGTTCTGGCCAATGAGATGTAATCAGAAGTATTGTGTGGTGGCTGCTAGAAAACCTTTTTAACATACTGCAAACATATATCATTTTCCTCCTCTTTGTCTTCTTCTATCCTGCTGTCTGGAACACAGATGTAATGGTTGGAACTTTAGCATTCATCTTGGGTGATGAGAATGGAGGACAACATCCTAGAAATCATGGAGTGGTGAGTTGGAAAGGTCTCCGAAGGTATGGAGCTGTCACACCTGTCCTGGACTGCCCACCTTCAGGCTTCCTTTATATGATAAGTCAAGAAGCATCTGTATTCCTTTATGATAGGGTTATGTACCTATAAACCCATTGTAAGTTGAAAATATTGTAAGTGAGAAATGCATTTAATACACCTAACCTACTGAACACCATAGCTTAGCCTAGCCTACCTTAAATGTGCTCAGGGCCAGGCGCAGTGGCCTACACCTATAATCCCAGCACTTTGGGAGGCCAAGATGGGAGGATTTCTTGAGCCCAGGCATTCAAGACCAACCCTACAGTTGGGCTAAACTATTTGGCAATGCAGTACACTGTAGAGTATCCATTGTTTACCCTCGTGATCTGGGAGCTGTGGTTTGCTGCTGTTGCCCAACACTGTGAGAGAACATCAATGCATATTCCTAGCCTGGAAAAAGATAAAAATTCAACATTCGAAGTAAGATTTCTACTAAATGTTTATCATGTTAGCACCACCAGAAAGTCTAAAAAATGTGAGTTGAACCATTACAGAGAGTCCCCCATCAGGGACTCTCTGTAAACTACCTTCTTCAAGCCAGTATTACTGTGCTTCAAAGCTGAATCTAACCCTAACTAATAGTCATCTATGTCTATCAGAGAACAATCCTCCTTTCACATACCAGGCAACTGAAAATATAAAATTGGTAGAAAAGATGATCTGCTTTTACACTACTTTGCTCAACAGATAACTTTTCTAGAATATAATTGTATTGATTAAGGATTTATACTTCCATTTTCTCAGGTTTTAAATGAATTCTAATAAAAATCTTTATGCTGTTTAGATTATACTTCTCTCTAAATGGATTTGTCCTCATCTGAGATTTTGTGCTGGTTTGAGCACTTTCATAGACGGGCCTAAAACAAAATACAGCCTTCTCAATACATAAAATCATATCCAAATGTGAGTTTTCTCAGGCTATAATATCTAGAATTTTTTAACTTTAAAAAGCAATGTTTATTCAGTATATGGTAAAAGCTCCATAAGTATTTGTGAATGAATGACTTAGTAAATAGTATACTATCACATAATTATTTAACTATATAAAATTACCCTGGTGATTTAAAAACATGTTCCCAAATTTTTTGATACTCTTTTCACTAAAGATGAGTCCATTTGTGCTGCTATAACAAAATATCTTAGACTGGGTAATGTATAAAGAAACTTATTTCCCACAGTTCTGGAAGCTTGGATGTCCAAGATCAAAGTGCTGGCAAGTTCAGTGTCTGATAATGGCCTGATCTCTTCTTCCAAGATGGCACCTTGAACACTGTTTCCTCCAGAGGGGGCTAACTCTATGTCCTCATAGCAGAAGAGCTGGAAGGAATGGAAGGAACAGACTTACCCCTTCAAGCCCTTTTTATAAGTGGCTAATCCCATCCATAAGGGCCCCCCCTCATGACCTAATCACCTCCTAAATTTAGCCTTACTTCTTAATACTGTCACTCTGGCAATTAAATTTTAACATATGAAATTGGGGGGATACATTCAGACCACAGTAGGTGGGATCTAATTTCCCTCCCCTTGAACATGGGCCAGACTTAGTGACTGATTTCAAACTCATAGAATGTGTTAGAGGTGACACTGTCTTCCAAGACTAGGTTAGAGCAGGCAGTACAGTTTCTGCCTGGCTCTACTGGACATGCCTTTGGATCCCTGTGACAACACACACATAAAATGTCTGGCTACTTTGAAGCCGCCATGCTGAAGAGGTCATATAGGGATAGAGGGAGACGACTGAGGAGCCGGAGCTGTTGCAGAACCCAGCTGACTGAGTTTTCCCAGCATCACCTGCCAGACTTGTAAGTGATTCCAGTTATTCCAGTCCTCAGCCTCAGAGCTGCTCTTGGCAAGTACAGCAGAGATGAGCTTTCCCTGTTGAGCCCTGACCACATTGCAGACTTGTAAGCAGGATAAACAGTGTTTGTTATTTCTAGGTGTGAGGGTAGTTTGAACAGCACCCATAGTATTGGGAACATTCCCTCCACAGCATGTTTACTCTCTGTGCTGCTTGCTTGATTGTCTTGGAGAACATAATGACCCTTTCAGTCATTCCCTTTGGGTTAATTCCCTCTGTGGAAAAGGGGTATTCTTGCACTTGCCTGCCACTCCCGTAGCCACAGTTTAGAGAGGGCTTTGTTCCCTTCACCTTTCCTCTATCCAGGGAAAATATCAGACCTGTTGCCTTCCAAAATGGAAACAAAATCACCTGTTTCAAAGCAAGCTGCCTTAAGATGTGGTCTGTAAAGATACTACAATTAAGTGATAGGCTTTCCCTTTTCTTTACCCTAGAAACAGAAACAGACTGTGTTCCAGCATAACGCAGGTGACCAAGGCATATCCTCCGTATAGGAACAGAGCAACTAAAAAGAAAACTATAGCCTCATTAACTTGTCTAAGGTAGTGATTTGTTAAGTGAAAAGCAGTGGGTGGTGTAGTTTTTTGTTGTTGTTTTTTTTTTTTTTGAGACGGAGTCTCGCTCTGTCACCCAGGCTGGAGTGCAGTGGCGTGATCTCGGCTCACTGCAAGCTCCGCCTCCCGGGTTCATGCCATTCTCCTGCCTCAGCCTCTCCGAGTAGCTGGGACTACAGGCGCCTGCCACCACGCCCGGCTAATTTTTTGTATTTTTTTTAGTAGAGACGGGGTTTCACCGTGGTCTTGATCTCCTGACCTTGTGATCCGCCCGCCTCGGCCTCCCAAAGTGCTGGGATTACAAGCGTGAGCCACCATGCCCGGCCTTGTGGTGTAGTTTTTAAAAAGGTGGGCCATATTACCACTTCTTCACTACTTCCTGGGGAAAAGGATACTATCATTATATATATTCTCTAAGCCAGGTTTCACCTAGGCTAGAGAAAGAACAATCTAATGTAATTCTGTCTCATTAGTGCATTAGTGCATTTCCCTCAAAAGGAAAATTATTTTATAAATGGCTGATATACTTGCCTACTATAAATGATGCATGGGATTCTAGTTTATAAATTGATCTCCTATGAAATCAGGTGTTTGTTCCCCTAAACTTGATCATTCCACAGAGAGCTTTTAGGATCAATTCCTTGACCAGTGAAGAGCTTTGGCAACTCCACCGATGTAACAGTGCCTTGTAGGATCATACAGAAAGCTGCTAACTATTTTTTTCTTTCTGTGATGTACACATTTAGCTGTAGCAGGAAATAGTGTGTAATTAGAAGAGGCTCCCAGAGGTTGAGGCCTTATCTGGATGACTGCCAAGTCCAAACTGCACTTTGTAGACCCAATCTCAGGGAGTCCAGTTTCTTCCACAGCAGGACCCACCTACTGGCTTTAGTTTCATGGTTGTAACTTCTGCGACCCCAAGCTTTTAATTCTATTCAAAGCCTCATCATCTAAAAGTCATTTGGAAAACTAAAGAATGACAGCTATCAACTATATATAAGTAGCTTTCAATTCAAAAGAGGGAGGTGTAATATAATGAAGTTAAATTACATTTTGATTCTGGTTGCTAGATATTCTGTGATCATTAATGGTGTCTGCAAAATTGAGCACACCTTAAAGTCAAATTACATGTCTCTCAACCTCTTCCATGAAATGTTTCTCCCCTCTACCTTTCAGCCTCGCATCCTTCCTTCTTCTACTTTGTCACCTCCCACTAGATAGGCAACTTGGATATATTGATGATGTCCTCTTATTTGCCAAAAATTCACCAAGCTGTTAATAACTTAGATTTATTTATGAAAACTACAGCAGATTTAAGTCAACCAACAGGCCCAAGCTCTTTAAATTTTTTGTTACTAGGGTGACAATTCTACACCCAATTTTAGTTTTCAAAATCTAAGCAGAAACACCTTTATTGGGATTTAGCAATGACTTTGTTTTATAACCTGCAGAGATTATTAGGAAGATACATATTTTTTCCTCACCTTCTATTTTGTTCTATGTTTTTGTAAAAAAAAAAAATGTTGGCATATGAGTACAAAAAGGAAAACTTTTTTATGATCATCTCTGTCTACATAACAGACTGAAATTTGTGAGCATTTAACACATTTGTGCTGAAAAATATTGAAATTATAAAAGTACCATTTACAGGCAGCCACCTACAAACTAAAACATTACTATGGCATTCTTACCTTCCATCATGAGCCTCCCTATGAACTGAGTCACATAGGAGAATCTAAAAAAAAAATGCTGGGAAGTTCAAAAGATAGCCATTTCCCTAACAATGAGACATATCCATAAAGAAGGGCTTCATTATTTTTGATTCTCGTCGAATATTTCAAGCCATTCTGAGAGCCCCCATCTTCAGGGTTAACCACATGTAGTATGCTCAACAGAGCCGGTGTCTAATACACAGCCGAACAGTCGCCTTTCCATTAAAATGTGATTTTTGCTTCTGCTTCTCCATCTAGCACATCTGTTCTTCTAGCGGTTCTTGTGTCATTAGCCGCCTTTCCATCCCACCTTCGCGCTATTCTTTTAATTCAATTGTGCACAAATTGAATCAAGGCTGTCAGGGTGTCGCTTTATGAATTTCCCTTTGAGGCCTTGCACATTCCTCTCTGCACAGAGGTCGGAGCCGGTGGGAGCTCGGCTGCCGCCGCCCCGCGATCAATGCCACCTGAAGCTTCCCCAGGCGAGGCCGTGGCTGCCTGGCTTGGTCCCGGAGTCCACGGCCACAGAGACTGGTGCCTTGAAGACATGGTTTTTATAACCGTAGAACGTTGCATGCCTTACTTTAATGGAAAAGGTATCTAGCAAAGTCGGCCGTAAAGCAAAACTCCTTAAATAAATCTCTTCCCCCATCCCTACTATTTCCATTATAAAATCAAACAGTATCAGCAAGCGGGGAAAATACAGAGCTTTTTAAGTTTGCGCCTCACTTTGTTCCCAGTAGGATTTAAAGTGATTTGTAAGCGTATGTAAAACAAGAGCATGTACATTTAAAAGTGAAAAGGGATTAAAAACAAGGGTGGGGACATAAAATAGAGCCAGGACAAGGCTTAAGTGATGCCTAAAATAACGACCTCTGCTATGAGTGGGCCACAATTTGGCACTAAATTATCTAGTAGTTCTCTATCGGCTAATGGCATCCCCCAACCCCACCTCAATTTGTTTATGAGCATTTCTGGTGGGAGGTGGAGGTCAGGGTGAGGGTGAAAACGCAGGCGTGTCTGGCCAACTCATTTTTCATTTGGCTTCATGTAGGAGTCGATTTTAACATAACTGGAAGAGAGAACATCCTGGACTGTGCATACTTAAAGCAATCTTCCTCAAATATTGCTCTTCTGAGACAAAGGCGCTCGTAAATATTGGAAGGCATTGGATTCAAAATCTAGGCAGGCTTGCCTTGCCAAGAACAGAACCATAAAGATGTATACAGCTGCTCTCTCTCCTCTCCTTCACAGGCAGACAGCTAGAAAGATGATCTATTCTTGCTGTTTCGGATTCTTCACTTCCCCCTCACTCTAAAACCATGCAAATCTAGCTTCCACCCCCACCACTTCACTGAAGCACTTTTCAGTTATTTTACTTGGGTCCCAACAGCATTTGGACACTCACTGCTCCCTTCTTAAAATACCTTGTGCCTTGGGTTTTCCTAACAGCACACGTTGGTGGCTATCATCTCCCTCTTCTCTGGTCATGCCTTACTGCATGTCCTCTGTTGCCTTTTCTGCACCTGACCCTTCAATGTTGGTTGGGATGCTGTTCTAGAACAGCTGAGAACCTATATCAGAAGGGTCCACAGAAGTGTGGCCACATACAGACCGGCAAAAAAAAAAAAAATCTAATTCCTCTGAATCCCAGAGTGAAGAATTTCATGAAGCTCTTTTTAACTGAATAATGGCCGCAGTAGACGTGGTATTTTGGCTTGGTCGACCTCTATTCCAAACTCCTTCTGGGGTCCTTCATGTACTGCAGACACTGGAGAGCTAGGAGCTACACTGCCTGACTGCCTTGCAGCAAGGGTTTCAAATGTGATTTAGTCATTATTAATCAGAGGTATTCCTGTGAAATTTGAATTTGGAACCGAGTTCAGTGGAGAGAGAGGCAGCAGTGCCTGAGGCATCCATTTAGCTCGTGTGAGGATCCAGCCCATGTGGCTCTGGGGCCAACAATTCTAGTGGTGGCTTCCAGATACCTGGACTGATGGTTAGGGTAGTATATTCATAAATGCAATATTTTTCCTGGCAGTCTGATTCCCCTAATATGCCTATCAGGAAAAATTGTCCAAGGCTTGAAATTGGGTCATAGATATCAGGAGCGTCTTTCAGGAAAATTCTGATATACTCTGGTAGAAACTTTAGGAATTTTCTAATTCTATAGGGGTGTGCACTGGTGACTTCCTATTAACTACACTATTTTACAACTCTGTAAGGTAGAAATTATTTGCAGCAAACTATAGAAATCCAAATAGCTTTGTTTTGTTTTTTTCCTTTTTAATTTTATTTGAATGTAGCAGAAACAGGATCTCATTCTGTTGCCCAGGCTGGTCTCAAACTCCTGAGCTCAAGCAATCCTCCTGCCTCGGACTCCCAAAGTGCTGGAATTACCAGCATGACCAGCCACAAGTAATTCTTATCCAAAGCAAAACAAATCTTTTTTTTGGTAGATATAAAATTGATTTTTGCCCTGAAGAAAAGATAATCCCAAACATTATTTTTTATTGCCCTAAAGCTACATTGTCTAATATGAAAGCTACTAGCTATGTAGTTACTGAACTCTTATAATGTGGCAAGTTTGAACTGAGATGTCTTATAGGTATAAAATACACACCACATTTCAAAGACTCAATATGAAAATGTAAAAATATCTCATTAATTTTATTATATTGAATACATCTTGAAATAATTATATCTTGGATAGAGTGGGTTAAATAATATTATTAATTTTAACTATTTTTACTTCTTAAAATGTGACTCTTAGAAAATTTAAATTACAGATGAGGCTTGCATTACGGTTCTGTCAGATAGTGCTGACCTGTAGAATTTTAGCCAGTTTTGCATCTATCAACCAGTTGATTTAAATATCTCTGATTGTGTGTATATATATGTATAAACACACACACACACGTATGTATCTCTGAATTCTTCTTTGAACTGGACTTAACATCTTACAGATTCCCTCATTAATTAGTGTGTTAAATATTTGTGACATGTCATTTTATGCTTACATGAGAATCACAGTTTTAACATTTATACTTTAGCAGTCAATTCTGCAGAGTTGCTCCAACAGGCCCAATCTAGATTTGTTATTCCAGTTCTTCCAATTATTTTGTAAGTACCTAATTCCCTATATTAAATTCCATTCTAAAATGGCTAAGGTGGTTTTAGTTACCTGCTACTGCACCCTGACTGTACCCTGACATTAGCTTAAAATTGAACATTTACTATTTTCCAGATACTGTGTTAAACACTTTACAGATTATTTTATTTAATCGTCACAGCAACTCTATGAGGGAGGCAGTATACTCCTCATTTTACAGATGAGGCACTGAGAGTTTGAGAAACTTCTCCAAGACAACCAGGAAGTAGTAGCTGGACTCACACCTAAGCATGCTGACTCTAAAGTCTACTTCCATCCATTACCACTGTGCCAGCACATATTCTGTTCCACCAAATAAAACAGAAAGAAGGGCATATCTGTCACTGTGTTGACCTAGAAGCTGCGGTGCGGCAGGGAAGTTACAGGTTGTAGTCATCCCCTCACTTGTTCTGCCTTCTCTGCTCCCAGGCCCTTTGATTCAATTAGCTGGTTCTCAGAATCCTGGACATAGCTCAAGCCTGAGTGGCTCTTCCAGACTCTCACCCAACTGAGGAGGTTGAATGATGGGCCATTTTCCACTGCAAGCTGAGAAGCACCTCTGCCAAGACCAAGAGGTCTTACTAGTGGAGATGAACTAGAAGTATGTGACTCTGAGGGTCACAGAGCTTGCTAAACAGGCTGTCTACCATCTTTGGCAAAGGCAGGAAATAATTACACTGTAATAAGAGTTATTAATGGCCAGATGTTGCATTAAGTGATTTACATACATTCTCTCTAATCCTTTCAATAGCTCAGTGGGGTGAGTAGCAGTATCATCATTTTAAAAATGAGGAATCTAGGTCTTAGGTTAATTATGGATGCTCTAGGATTTCCTAGATAATCACTGAACTCACTAATCAAGGGCTACATATCTGACAAATATTTCAGACATTAAAACATTTGATAATAAAGGAGTCTATGGTATTATTTGTCCACGTGTAACTGAATAAGGAAACTTGTTAAAGAAAGGAGAATGGCAAAAATTTTATATATTATCCTTCCATTATTAATGCTAGTTTAAAAGCTTGAAATTGACAGGCAACTCAGTATTTTCCAACATGCATCACATTAGCTTTTAATTCATTATCTGTCTTTATTTTTTACTGTCTCCTTTCTTGCTATGGTCTTCATTTTATACTGGCGCTGAAGAGACATCTAAAAGGATTATGCCACCCCACTTTAGTCCCAGGAAATAGAACTACTATGAATTATTGATAGTGTTCGCTTTCTAGTGCTTTAATTTCACCTCTGTTTCAGACGAGGATATTAGTTAAATGGAATTTTTTATATCACCCCAGGAGCTTACTACACAGGAAATACTAACTGACTTGAATTATACAAAAGACAGTCCTATGTTGATTTCCATTTCTACATAGGATGGATTCTTCATACATTCCACTCCCCTATATTTTTGCTTAGTGTTAGGTTAATAGGGCAGTTTTCAAATGGAGTCCCTCAGAACCCTCGGGATTCCTCGGAGATGCTTGCAGTACTACTGGAGAAGCAAGATGGCTGGGTGGGATGGTATCTGCAGGTAGACATACACAGGAGTGCACACATATGCCCCCACCATTCCCTTGCTTCAGAGAAAAACTTCACTTGTCTACCATAAGTATTAAGCCTTTGTGCAAGATTATGTTGGAAGAAAGGTTTCTTCTCTTAAAAAATCTTGAGGCTGGGTGTGGTGGCTCACTCCTGTAATTGCAGCTCTTGGGAGGCTGAGGTGGAAGAAGTGCTTAAGGCCAGGAGTTTGAGACCAGCCTGAGCAACATAGTGAGACCCCATCTCTACAAAAAATTTAAAAAACAATTAGCCAGGTGTGGTGGCACATATTTATAGTCCCAGCTACTCTGGAGGCTGAGGTGGGCGGATTCCCTGAGCCCAGGAGGTTGAGGCCACAGTGAGTCATGATCACACCACTGCATTTCAGCCTGGGTGACAGAGTAAGACCCTGTCTCTTAAAAAAAAAAAAAAAAACGAGTAAAATATCCTGAGTTAATACAATAAATACGATAGATGTTTGCACATCTTTGAGATACTAAAATGTCAAAAAATAAAAAGAAAAATGTCTAGGGGTTTTTATACTATATGGTTGAGTGTATACAGCTGTGCACTGGACTTGACAGAAGCTGATGGCATGTCATATGACTAGGCTTGCAGGATGGACTTGGCCCTCCTGTGGTATTGTAAGAATTACCCTGAATTCTGGGTAAAGCCAGTTACCATGTATATTTATGTGATGAATAAACTCACAAGCACAAAAAAATGCAATAATATTGGGGGCTGGCACAGATAAAGGAACCAATTGCACAAGTAAACTTGGTTCACCTGCTTCTATTCGGGTCATTAGGTCCCTGAATCCATAGGCCTCCAATGTCCTTTAAGAGAAGGAATATGGTCATTGCTTGTGTTCTTCAGAAGGGACTGCCATGAGTAAAATATTTTCTGAGTTTCTGTAATAAGAGCAAATATTTCTCTAACTTGCAAAGAGTGTTTTAAAAAGTGAGGATTTTGTTTTTTGTGAGAAAAAACAAAGTTAAAAAGTAGCATTCAGGGTTCCTTTCTGTGTGTGGACGGTATAGGTGCCTGGAAATTGCCCTCCTCCCACGCATGGAAGCTGTAGACCTGAAGAAGGCAGGCAGATGACAAAGGCTCATTCATTCAATGTACGTGTATTTCTTCAGGGTCGGGGGGTATTTCTTTAAGTTTTATTTGTAATTGACCTATGATTGTACATATTTATGAATATGTATTTATTGAGTACCCACTATCACCAGGCATCATGCTAGGTGTTGGGAATCTAATAGTAAGACCTATCCTGCCACCTTCTTTTTTTGTGTGTGTGAGACAGAGTCTCACTCTGTCGCCCAGGCTGGAGTGCAGTGGTGCGATCTCGGCTCACTGCAACCTCCACCTCCCAGGTTCAAGCAATTCTTGTACCTCAGCCTCCCAAGTAGCTGGAATTACAGGCACCCACCCCCATGCCCAGCTAATTTTTGTATTTTTAGTAGAGACAGTGTTTCACCATATTGGCCAGTATGGTCTCGCATTCCTGGCCTCAAGTGATCTTCCCGCTTCTGCTTGCCAAAGTGCTAGAATTACAGCATGAGCCACAGCACCCAGACTGATCCTGCCACCTTCTTAGAATTTGCATTCTGTTGTGGAGGAGGCATATAATAAACGCATAGACAATTACATAAACATAGCAATTACAGAATGTGATCATTGTCATCATGCACGCAACAGAGTAGGGGTGGGGCCCTTTTCACATAGGGGCAGTCAAAGAGGAGGCCCTAGAACGGCAGAAAGCTAAGTGCGTTTTAGAAGGCCACAGCTGGCCTCTCTGCTGGCTTCCAAAGCAATAAATGCATGGTGCTTACTGTATTTGATGGCTAAATACGTGCCATCTGTACTCAAGAATTAGAATGCTGTGGAAACCCTGAGGGGACCAATAGTTGGTGACTGCCTTATAGGAACAAAAAATATAGCACAGTTAATTTATTACACAAACAGATTTTTCCTTAGTCATTTAACATTTATCAGCACTGTGTTTTATTTATTTCTTAATGCAAAGGTGGCCTGAGGGATAATTAAAATAATATACCCAAGATCATTGTCCTTTTCCATTCCATAAAAAAATTGTCTCCACCACTGTTTAAGATCCCCATCAAACATATAAAAAATGCATCCATAATGAAATCTCCTCTTATATTGTTACTTTTTAATTGTTAAAGGCAACATGATTTTTGTAAAGGATAGACTACAAAAATTAGTTTCATTTTCAAAACCTCTACATAAGCATGTAAAATATATTAGAGTGAAGAGGAACACATGGTTATCAAATAGCCTGACTTCTGTCAACAGAAGTTTCCAGTTTACATTATTATTCTTTCATTTTTACTAGATGAACCTTCTTTTTTGTTTTTATAAGCTTATCAGTGGATCACCCTTCTTTCTTTTTTTTTTCTTTTTTTTTTTTTTGAGACAGAATCTCACTCTTTTGCCCAGGCCGGAGTGCACTGGCACTATCTCGGCCCACTGCAAGCTCCGCCTCCCGGGTTTATGCCATTTTCCTGCCTCAGCCTCCCGAGTAGCTGGGACTACAGGCGCCCGCCACCACGCCCAGCTAATTTTTTGCATTTTTTTAGTAGAGACGGGGTTTCACTGTGTTAGCCAGGATGGTCTCAATCTCCTGACCTCCTGATCCACCCGCCTCGGCCTCCCAAAGTGCTGGCTCACGATTACAGGCGTGAGCCACCATGCCCGGCCGATCACCCTTCTTAAATAGAAATACCTGAAAGATATATGCACACAAAACTGATTCAGATTTACCGCAGAAATACTAGACTTCAATGGGACATTCAAGCAAATATAATTCATCCATCTACCCATCCATCCTTTCAATATTTATTGAGTAAGCTAAACTAATGGGTAAAATATGCTGGAACCAGAGCAGTGTATTGTGGTTGTGTTGGCTCCTTGGGTGGGTGAACACTGGTCCTGTTTTTTTTTTTTTCTTTCTTTGCACACTTACTGTCGAAATTTTCTGAAAGGTAAGTAGTCAAACTGACTGGATAGCCTAAAAAATTTGAAATTACCTGGCCGAGTGCAGTGGCTCACACCTGTAATCCTAACACTTTAGGAGGCCAAGGTGGGAGGATCACTTGAGCACAGGAGTTTAAGACCAGCCTGGGCAACATACTGAGACTCCATCTCCACACACACACAAATTTTTAATTAGCCAGGCATGGTAGCTCATTCCTGTAGTCCCAGATACTTGAGAGGCTGAGATGGGAGGATTGCTGAAGCTCAGGAGTTCGAGATTACAGTGCACTATTATTGTGCCACTGCATTCCAACCTGGGCAACAAAGTGAGACCCCCATCTCAACAACAAAAAATGAACAAACAAAAAAGTTATCCAGTCCAGCCAATGTGATAAAATGGACTAACAGAATGAATTTGGGGGAAATAATTCAGGAAAAATACATGGGGTGGTTTACCTAGCAACCCCAAGAAAAAGAAAAACTTATACTACTAAAGGAGTTCAGTTAGGCATCTGATTACAATATAAGAAATCACTAGTTTTCCTGTATCTTGTTTAAAAACATAATGATTAAAAAGCATCTTGTTCAAAATAGCAAGAAAAATATGAGTATAAATTTATCAAGAAATATACAGGACCTGAATTAAACAAACTATAAAATTTTAGTGAGAAACTTAAAGACTTGAGCAAAACTGGAGAAAATTTTCACTCTTGATGACAAGCTTAAATGTTAGAATTGCCACTTTTCTCCAAATTATTTTTAGATTTAAAAGGGGATGTGAAAGGATTGGATAAAATTATGCTAAACTCTAATAGAATGTATGACACAAACAAGGACATTTAAAACTAGAATAATAATGAGGTGGCAGTATAGGGACTAATGGACATTAAAATATATTCTAAAACTATAATAATTAGAATAGTTTGGTACTGGTTTTATATTCTAAAACCATAATAATTAGAATAGTTTGGTACTGGTTTAGGGATTAACTAAACATATCAATGGCGCCAAATAGAATGCCTATAGACTCAGGCATACGCACAAATTTAGTATAACAGTTACATTTGGAATCTGTAGAAAAGGATAAATTATTTAGTAAAAGATGCAGGGGGAAATGTCTATTCAAAATTAAGACATCTTTTTCATATAAGGCAATCGCATAATTCCAGATGTATGAAAGATTTAAATATAAAGGATAAAGCCATACTTTTATATAAAGATGGCATATTTTGAACACATGCATTTGCCTCTGCTCCCTCCTCAACCCTACTTAAGTATCAGCAAAAATGATTTTTAAAAACCGTTAAAAACACCCACAAGGACAAATAATGGGAGATAAAGCTACAGCAATAAAACTTTGGAAACTAGAAAGCAGATGAGCAGGTGGTAATGCAAATTTGATTATAAGCATTGCAGGCTTCCAAAGCAGAGAAATGGTCCAGTTAACACAGTGGAAATCCCTCAAGGCTCAGGCTACTGGAAGTGGGCATGAAGTTGGGGCTAAAAATAAGAACACTGATTCCAAAACTGCTTACTAAGCAGTTGTGCCCCATGTCACACAGGAGAGCAACTGCCCTGCCTGCTCAGGCAGAAGCCAGAGTTTATTTGTTTTGAGACAGTCTTACTCACTCTGTCACCTAGGCTGGAGTGCAGTGGCATGATCTCGGCTCATTGCAACCTCTGCCTCCCAGGTTCAAGCGATTCTCTTGCCTCAGCCTCCTGAGTAGCTGGAATTAAAGGTGCACACCACCATGCCCAGCTAATTTTTGTATTTTTTTAGCAGAGATGCGGTTTCACCATGTTGGCCAGGCTGGTCTTGAACTCCTGACCTCAACTGATCCACCCACCTCAGCCTCCCAAAGTGCTGGGATTACAGGTGTGAGCCACTGCACCCAGCCAGAGTTGCACTTTTATAGACACAGTTGAAAAAATGGTGTAGTGCTGAAGACAGGGATTCAGCGAAAGTTAATCCCTGGAATGTTGAGGCCTTAACCTTCTTCCCAGATTTTCAGAGCACACATAACCAGACTCATAGCTTCTAGGCAGGAAATAGGGTGTATCTTCCCTGGAGAATATGACCAGTCCAAGGGAAAAGATATCAAGATACCAACATCAGAGGCTCCCGGATGCAATGGTCACCCTAGAAAACCTAAGACTGGCTGGGCACGGTGGCTCACGCCTGTAATCCCAGCATTTTGGGAGGCCAAGGTGGGTGGATCACGAGGTCAGGAGTTTGAGACCAGCCTGACCAACACAGTGAAACCCCATCTCTACTAAAAATACAAAAATTAGCTGGGTGTGGTGGCGCATGCCTGTAATCCCAGCTACTCAGGAGGCTGAGGCAGGAGAATTGCTTGAACTTGGGAGGCGGAGATTGCAGTGAGCCAAGATTGCGCCATGGTACTCCAGCCTGGGCGACAGAGCGAGACTCTGTCTCAAAAAAAAAAAAAAGAAAAAAAGAAAGGGAAAAAAGAAAACCTAAGCCACAGCTCAGCAGTAGGGCAAAAGAGAAATCCATTGCAGATTGGTGGATGGGGAGGCTCACACTCCTTCACCACTCTGGGAAACATCTGATTGAATTGTTTAATCTGCCCTCTGAAATGGATTGTTCCTGCTGAAAAAAACTCTGACCCAGGCCTTGATCCCAGGCCCCACTGGTCTGGACCCTGCTTGCAGGACAGGCACCTGAAGAGCACACTGCATTGCAGGCAGGTGTGTTTGCAGGTCCCTGGCCATCTAGACTAACTTTAAGGGTCCTCAATGCTCTTTCACAATTCCTTTAACATTTGTCAACTCCTTTAGCGATTATTACACCTTTTCACTTTATTCAATCCCTCAACTCTTCCTCCACCCCACTTATTCTCAGTAAATTACCTTACATCCCTCACACTGAGAAAATGAAAGCTATCTCATGTGAATGCCTCTTCCTATCCAGATTGCTCTCCAATTTTTAAAATCCACTGTCTTCTCTTCCATACAGAAAAAATATGTCTTCTTTTCTATACCTAATGAGTCTACTCATCTCTTGATCCTGTTTCTTCTGACAGCTCTGGGCCTTGTTCCATCAATTACCACTCCTTTGCTTGAATCTTCAATTCATTCCCTTTGCCTACTTATGAGAGTGTGTATAGTGGACACTGATCTACCACTCAGATTCCCTTTCAGGATTGAAGGATTCAGTCCCCCAGATGCCAGGAGTGCTGCTGGAAGATGGCCCTTAGCCATCAGCCTTCTTCAGGAATTGCCTCAGCAGAAGAAAGTCACCTCACTGAAGTTCATGTGTTCTTCCCTGGGCAGCTCTCCTCTAACAACCGGGTTTATGTGGGGAATATCAAGACCAGCCCTCTCACCTTAACTTGAGACAACTGTGAAGGGTCTTCCCAGTTTCAGAGCTCCTTAATTCTTGGCTAAGGTCTTCATTGAGACTGCATCATTGCCCAGCTTCTCCCTCAGTCCAATCTTGTCTCCTTTCCTCGCTTTCCACAAGTTGTTAAACCTGAAAGCACCCCCTAATTAACTTCCTGAATGCTAATCATCTCAGAGCCTGTATCCCAGGGTACCCTCCTTATGATAGTATGCTTGTAAGACAAGAACATTTAATAATTTGTTAGGTAGTACCAAGTTGCCCTTTCAAAAAGCTGTACAAATTTGCACTCCCATTGCCAATGTAGAAAAGTGCCTCTTTTCCTACACCCTAACTGCCACTACTGGATATTATCAAGCTTTTAAATCTTGCCGTTCCATAAGTGACAGATGGTGGCTTATTCTTGCTTTATTTGTATTTTTAAAAATTATGCATATGAGTGAGAATGTTTTTACTTATTACTTACTGGCTATTTATATTTCTTTCCCTTTCATTTGCTTGTGTTATTTGCCCATTTTTCTATTGCATGGCCATCCATATTGGTAATATACCATATGCCATACATATATTAATTTTCAAGTACCGTTTGTATAGTAAGAAAGTTGCAAATAAGTTGTTTCAGTTTGCTGTTTGTTTGGCTTTAAGACTTTCTTCTGGCCATTCAAATGTTTTGCATTTTTAAAATTTGCTAACATTACCAACATTTTTCCTGTGCTTCTTGGTTTTCTGTCATGCTTAAATTGGCATTTCTCATTCTAAGATTTGGGGGAAAAAGAAACACTAATGTCTTCTTTAAAACTTAACTCAAATGTCATTGCTGTCACAAAGATGCCTCTGAGTACCTTGACCAGAGTTAATCCCCCAATTCCCTTCTCCCTTTATATGATATAAATCACATTGCCTATCATATTCTGCCTTAACATTATGGCCATTTTTATTATTTTCCAAACTCTTCTATTGGAATGTAAGTTACTGAGGGAAGGAATTCCATTTTCAACCTCTATGTATGCCCTCCAGTATCTAGAATGACTTGCGTAAAGTCCTACTTAAGTATTTATTGAATTTTAATAACTAGTGCTGTTTGATTATGTGGCTCTGACACTAAGGGTGAGTGATTTTATATGTATGTGTACATACACATATGGGTTTGTATATGTATACATATACACGTATATACGTATATTTCACACACATTCTCATTAGACATAAATTTTGTGAAATTTTGTGACTTCTTTTGCTTGGAGAACTCTTAGTTCTGCCATCTTTAGACCTCAGCCACACTTACCAAAGGCTGACTGCAAAAACAGTACTTGAGAGTGAGGTCTCAGGGCCTGCCAAGTGACAGATGACCAGAACATTCCTAGCTGAGGAGGCGGATCAGGCAGGGTGGTTCCTAGCAACAGGGGAAGCATATATGGAGCCATGACACAAAGTGGCCATCCTCCCCACAGGGTAAACAGAGCTCAGTCTCCCAACACCATGACCATCTGCCCCATCAGTGGCATAGATTCCTCCCAGGCCAACTTTTGGCTGAGGAAGAAGTCCCTGATGATGTTGAGGACAAGATACAGGCAGGTATCTCAACTAGGTCAATACATTGAGTTATCAGCTCAGGTTGATTAGTCATTGCCCGTTTCCTATGCCCAGTAGCCCTAGTCTTGGATTCCATGGTTTCAGTTTCTCCCTTCTCATTCTCTTGAGCCCATTCAAATATGGCTTTCATGCCACCACAACTGCTCCTGCTCCTGCCAAGGTCACAGGTGACGTCCACGTTGCTAAACACAATGGCCAGTTCTCATTTCTCACCTCACTGGCCCTGCCAGCAGCATTGGCCTGGTGGATCCCTCTCTGCCTCCTGAGGGCTTGATTGGGCTCCCTGGGCACCAGTTTTTCTCATACCTCACTGGATACTTTCTTCTCTTCCTTTGCCGGTTCTTCCTCTGCTTCCTGAGCACTTCACATTGGAGAACCCCCAAAGTACAGTCATTGGACCTATCTTTTCTATCTAGATTCATTTTCTTGATGATCCCAACCAATCTTATAGCTTTCAATACTGTCTATCTGCTGACAAATTCCAAATTTTATTTCCTCTAACCAGACTCGTAGGTCCAACTGCCTACTCAACATCTCGCTTTGGATGTCTAACAGACATCTCAAATGTAACATTCCAAAACTGAGCCTCTGATCTTCCCCTTCCCCCAAAATCTGCTCCTCTCACAGTCTCTCCATTTCAGTAAATGACAACCCTATCCAACTAGTTACTCACACCAAAAACTCTGGTGTCATCCTTCACTCCTCTCCTTTTCTCACACCCACATTCAATCTGTCAGCAAATCTACTTTTACTATACCTTCAAAATATACTCAGAATCTGAATCCTCCTCACAACCACTCTGCTAACCACCCTGTGCAAGTTACTATCTCTTAAGTGTCTCTGTTTTCTCATCAATAACTGGGGGCAATAATAGCCTATGACTTATGTGTGGAATAAAAGATAAGACATGTAAAGAACTTAGCACAGTGCCAAACAAATTGTTAGTGCTTGGCCAGGCACGGTGGCTCACACCTGTCATCCAGCACTTTGGGAGGCTGAGGAGGGAGGATTGCTTGAGGCAAGGAGATCAGCCTAGGCAACATAGTGAGATCTTGTCTCTACTAAAATTCAAAGAAATTAGCCAGGTGTGGTGGTGCATACCTATATAGTCCCAGCTACCTGGGATACTGAGGCTGGAGGATTACTTGAGCCCTGAAGGTCAAGGCTGCAGTGAGCCATGATCATGCCACTGCACTCCAGCCTGGGTGACAGAGTGAGACCCTGTCCGCACCCTCCCCCCACCAAAAAAAAAGTTGTTAGTGCTTAATAAATTTTAGCTTTCATTATTATTTGTGGCCTCAGTTTTCTAGAAGTTTTCTAGAAGGTTTCAAGAAGATGTGACTAGTAAAGTTGAAGCTATCAGCTCCTTTTCATAAGAACTGAGTTTTTTCTTCAACGCATGAGGTTTTCATTTTAAAGGTTTCAACTAAATGAGCTAAAGAAAAAGAAGTCGAAATTAACCTCACCCAGTAAAACTGTCACAAATAAGATCCAAATAAAGGGTTAAAAAGCACAATAGCAATTTGAATCATTGGAATTCTTCTCTATAAGAGTAATTTTCAGCTAACTAGAAAATATTTTAAATCTAAATTTATATAAGATTGTCACATATCATACCACATAGCTGTATACAGCCCTAGCTTCACCACCTGAAATAATTTGGGGATATGAGGAAACTCATAGGATGTTTCTACAACAGCAGCTCAGATAACAGCCATCATTTGTGTAAAACAGCCTTGTTTTATAAACCCAAAGTCCCAGCTAATTAGTAATAGAAAGATTCTGGAAAATCCTCAGTGTTATCTGAGATGTCAGCAATATACAATAGGCCTGAACTATATAGGAAACACCTGGGTAAGTGCCCTAATGCATAAATTAGATACGTGGATATCACTAATAAGATAAACCATTGCACTGAATAAGAAGAAAAATATTTCAGAGCATTCAACTTGTCCTTTAATGCAATCACTTTGTTAATATATGTGGTAAGAAACAGTATTTGAATAGATAAAAGTAGATGAGCATTTTTTCTTAATATTTGTCAAAAATTATGTTTCTTCTTTATTCTTTTAGTATGGATCTCTCTCACTATATTTATGTCTGTGTGTGTGTGTGTGTGTGTGTGTAGAGAGAGAGATATAGGTATCTCTCTATATACACATAAATACATGAAACATCTACCACATGCTGAGTAATGAGGAAACAATAGTGAATTGTTTTTATTACTAAGCTCCTTATAAAAATATTTTTATGGTTTTGAGTATAAGAGCTAGGTAACAGTGGCCTTCGAGTGTTTTAAGTTGGAGGGTGGGGGGGATAACCCTAATATAAAATCATCAGGAATTGACTGCACTTAATTTATTAGATTTTCTTTGTCCGTATTTAATTACACATTATACTCTGTGGTATTCTTAGAGTGATATATACAATGTAAACAAATTTAAATATCAAATATATGCAAAAAATTACTTAGTAAAAGTAAACTCCCATTAATACCTACTGTAGGATCATTTTAGTTGATCCGTGTATATTTTGTATGCTAATTTTATTTATTTATCTGTTTTTTTATAGGAAGTCCTGGCTGAGCAAGGTTGGAAGCCCTAGTTCTCGCATTGACCGCACCAACTTTTCTAATGAAAAAACCATCTCTAAGCTTGAATACTCTAATTTTAGTATTAGATACTAATAGAAGAGAAAAATTGTAACACTTACACTGAACAATAGATACTGTAGGTTCTTAAGACTATGTATACTAGAATAATCGTAGCAGAGTAGGGTGAAAAGGAACTTTCTGTTCTGAAAGCTAAGCGACTGTATGTGTTACTAAAAATGTCTGACACTGAAATAATTTTACTCAACTATGTTTTCAACAAGCAAAAATATAGTATTCTAAGATTAAAATGTCATAAAATATTTAGTATGAACATTTAATTTAAACTTGTCTCATGGAATCTTCAATTTCAATGAACATTACAGCATATATATGTTATTTGGAGAAACATAAAGTTAACCATTTAAAAATTATTTTCACATACTGTTGTCTGTGTTGAATTACAAAATCCTCTGAATAATTTGTTACTACAGTTATTTGTTATTAAACTCTTTAAAAAGAACCAGTGATTAGAAGTAAATATATGTGATGATCAATATAACCATAAAATATTATCAACAAAGAGTTTTTAAAATTCTGGTTAATGTGAACATTATTTGGTTGGAGCTACTTAATGCCTTCTATATTGTTGTGTGCAGTGAACATTCAGGCTGAATGATGGTGGCTAACAAGAACTCGCAATTTCAGTATAGTAAGCAGCAAGATTTTCAACCACCACCCACAGTAGATGTCCTATTAACCAGAAAAGAAACTGAGAATCTAAATGAATCATAACAATACTGTCCCCTAAACTTGGCCTGTCACGTGGGAAGCTTCACATGTAACTGATAAAGCAACGGAGAATTTAAAGGGGAAGGTTTTTTCTATAGCATAAAATTATAATATTAAAAAAGGAAGACCTTTAATGCAAAACACTGGGGAATTTCAAGTGTTGTAGGCATACACTTGCTCATATTCCATGATTTTCAAACTTTTTATAGCAATGGAATCCTTCCTTAAACCAAAATTTTATATAGAATTGAATACATAAGTTTTTTTAAAAAAGCAAAAACAAAGCACAGCTGGTGAAAATAAAGTGGGGATGGGCGTCCCCAGAGCCTTGCACACTTGATGTCCCTTTCTCTGCTTGGACAGTTTCAAATACCTTGCTAGTACACTTTGAAAGCTACTATTCTATCTAAGGAACAAATCTCTATTGCTATCCTCTGTGGCCTGGAGAACGAATGCAGGCCTCTTTCTCTTCTACCTACTGCAAGATAAGAAATGAGGAGAGATGAAGGGAGCGGGGGTGAGTTTGTTCATTGGAAAGGTTAACTCCTTGATAATATTGATATCAAATGTATATAAAACAACACGACATTAGGGAATGACTTTCCAAATAAACAAGGGACTAAAGAACTTTCCTATTATTCTAATACCATCATCATGTTAAGTATTACATGTTTCAAATGTCACGCAGGAGAATCTATTGAGATATTCATTTGGATTTTGCTCTCCTTCTGGTCCCCACTCCTGATTCAAGAAAGGTTGGCAAGTCTTTGTGTTCCCTTATTTCAGGGGAAGCTTTGGATGCCAGAGCCCCCTGAAGACAACCTTTCTCCCAAAATTTCATTTTAAAAAGGGCATTATCCTGTGAGTTGAGGAGAAAGACAAATGCTGGGCTTTTAGGGGGTAAAAGAGAAGCAGAAGTTGTGAGAGCCAAAGTAGACAAGGAGATTATCCAAGACTTTGGAAAGGAACCAAAGGCTGTGGATTACCCAAGTCATGGAGACCTGCACCTTTCTCCCCAGTGGCACCTCTACCTATAGCTAAACCTGAAAGGGAAGCAGCTGTAGTTCCCAGAGAAGCTAGATCCCAGGCTCAGGGGCTTCCAGCATTAGCAGGATTCCTGTCCCCAAAAATGCTTCAAAGCATCCTACAAACACCAGGCTGGTTACAAGGGACCACGGTGGTTTGAACAGTGATCATAGCAACTGGTATGCGCTGGACACCGAGAGATATTTCCTTAATGTTTCCTCTGCATATAACCCTTTGTATGCTCCTTCTGAGAGAGGGAACAAAGCACCAGGGATGACTAAGATATTCACCTCCAGACAGGATGAGGCTTGAAGCAGGCTCACTTTGATTTGGAGAAAATAAAATAGACATTTTTTTCACCCACAAGTTTGAAAACAAAACCTCTATCTCTCCACACATAGAAAGACTAAGTGATTGAAATAATGTAAGATCTCAGAAGTGACAACAATATGTTACTTCTTATTATCCTGATATCCTTTGGTAGTTCCCTTCCCAGCTCTCCTCATAAGAAAATCACACTTCACTAGAACAATCTTCTAACTGCACAAGTGAATCACACTAGTCAAGATTACTTAATGATTAGTACATAACTAAATTCTATTACTGGATGAAAAATGTAGATAATGATTAAAAAATAGGCATTCAGGAGTGGGTAGAAAGCAAGAGAAATCAAGATAAAGCAATATAAAAACATGTTATGGGAACCAGGTAACACATCTCAATGGTAAACTTGTCAAATTTCATATTGAATTTACACAGTGAATTTTTAATTTACATATATTTTAGATAACAAATTTTGATACGTTTATTTGTATCAGAATTAGACATTTTAGAAACCAAGAAAAAATTAAGCAAAAACTGGATACCTACATTTCAGTGACTATCAACGAGCGATCTCAACACTCCATGTGCCTATGCTGTTCCCCTCAAGATGCGACGTATCAGAATTAGGGGAGAAGTGTGATTTCTAAAAATCATATTTTTCACACTTATACAAAAATATCTATTTTTTTTGTTTTTGAGACAGGGTCTTGCTCTGTTGCCCAGGCTGGAGTGTGGTGGCACGATATTAGTTCACTGCAGCCTTGACTTCCTGGACTCAAGTGATCCTCCCACCTCTGCCTCCCAAGGATCTAGGACTATAGGTGCATGCCACCACACGGGCTAATTTTATTTTTTGTAGACACGAGGTCTCACTATGTTGCCCAGGCTGGTCTCAACTCCAAGACTCAAGCGATCCCCCTGCCTCAGCCTTCCAAAGTGAGCCACTACTGTGCCCGGCCTTTTTTTTTTTTTTTTGAGACAGTCTCACTCTGTTGCCAAGCTAGAGTGCAGTGGTGCAATCTCGGCTCACTGCAACCTCCAACTCCCGGGTTCAAGCATTTCTCCTGCCTCAGTCTCCCAAGTAGCTGGGACTATGCGCACCATCACGCCCAGCTAATTTTTGTATTTTTAGTAGAGACAAGGTTTCGCCATGTTGGCCAGGATGGTCTCGATCTCTTGACCTCGTGATCCACCCACCTTGGCCTCCCAAAGTGATGGGATTACAGGCGTGAGCCACTGCGCCTGGCCAACATGCTGATTTTTTAAACTCAAGAAGTTCAACAGAATCTTCTTGGCTGGAGAGAATGTGGAAAAAAAAAAAAAAAAAAGACTCTTTACTGGTAGGGCACATAGGAACAAGAGGGGTGTAGGAGGAACGACAGGGGTGTAGGAGAGAAGTGAGATTTTTATCTGAGGAAGGGTGTGGGCCTCTCAGGTTGAGGAGAAGCAACGCAAGTTTCATCTGGGAGTGGGAATCTTTAAGTTCAGGGAGTACCCTCATGCCTGAAGAATGCAGCATAGCACCTCACGGTACAAAGGCAGAAAACACTGAAGAAGGCACGAACAGGCAGTGGGTGGAGACAGGCATCAGTATCAGTTAGTTTGACTTTGCTGCAAGCTGGTCACCATTTTTTATGACTACGTATTTTTAACTTTGCCTACTGATGGAATTTTTCAAAAGCATTTATCAGTAAACTCATAATTAGGGACAACAGAAAAACAGAATTCACTTCGAAAAATTAGCTTGTATTTGAAAGTATACAGGCCACAAATGTATTTTATACAGTAACTCTCCTTGGTTTCTGTTGATAAAAAATGTTCTCTATTTGGTTAAAAGGAAACATTTTAATGTCTGGAACTAATTTCAGGAGCTGAAAACAGGCAGCATGGTATAGTAGAGAATGCTCTGCTCTAGGAAGGAGAAGACCTGCATTCTGACCCGGGCCATCCACCGATTACCTGTGTGTCTCAGTTTCCTCAACTGCCAGGTCAAGAAGTTAGACTAAATTAGGATTTTGTACAGGATTCCATTGAGCCACAGGACTTCCAGGAGGTGGTACCAAGAGGGCTACAGAAAGGCAGTCAGAAAGATGGGCAATTTGACCTTGGCTCAGGGCCCTGATCCCTGCTCAATCAGAGCAGCTCCATCCCCATCTCTTCCATACATTAGGACTGTCCATAAGACATCTTTTGAGAAGAATTCTGCCTCAAAGAAATAAAAAAAACCAACCACAAAGACACTGAATTTAGTATCTAGGGTCTTTTCTAAATGTCTGTAAATGCTAAACTCAAATGCAGTTCCTATTCTCTTGATTACTTCTGTCAAGCCCATGTGGTATGTATACTTAACCTTAAGCTATTTCTGCTGAAAACATGCATAATTCATGAAAAGTACTATTGGAAAAAAATTCTTCTTCATAATGGCTTCCATAAAGGTCCACGGTGGCTAAGGTAGTTAAAATCTTTTTTTTTTTTTTTTTGAGACAGAGTCTCACTCTGTCACCCAGGCTGTAGTACACTGACATAGTAAGGGCTCACTGCAGCCTCAACCTCCTGGGCTCAAATAGCCCTCCTGCCTAAGCTTCCTGAGTAGGTGGGACTGCAGGTGCCACCAGTAATCCAGCCTACTTTTTAAAAGTTTTTTTGCAGAGACAGTGTCTTGCTATGTTGCCCAGGCTGGTCTCAAACGCCTGGCCTCAAGCAATTCTCCTGTCTTGGCTTCGCAAAGTGCTGGGATTATAGGTGTGAGCAGCCATGCCCTGTCAGCTAAAAAATTTCCGAAATTAATTTTCTGTTGTCTTTCATTCCTATTCTTATCTTACTGTGATTTAAAAAAGTGCAAGAGGAAATACACATATATAATTTGTGGGTTAATTAAAAAGTGTTTTATAAGCATGTCTTAGAGATCTTAACCTAACATTTAGAATCACACGTAAGAACTACTTTTCCTTTTCTTAACTGGTTCAAATGGTTTTGAATAAAACTGACATCTGAAAAAATTTTAAATTTTAGAATTAAAAATTCTAGTCACTGTGTGATCTCTTTAGCTGGTTTTTCTATAGAAATAGGGTGTTTTTTATTTGCCTTTTAGAGAGGCTGACTTATGCTTTATTCTCTGCTGGAAATATCAGTATACATTTTTGGTTGGATGTTCAAGGTACTTCTTTCATCCTCAAACTACATTTTTCTTTTATTAGTTTTATTTTCCATGTTGGCAAAATGGACTTTGCAAGTAGCAGTGCATACAAGCCTGTAGTACAGCTTTTTCTCTCTCACGCCCATTTTTTACAAAAATTAGAAGACATATAGAGAAAACGGGAAGATGCAGGAGATTTATTGTATTAAAAATTTAGTTTTATTTCAAAACAATTATAAAGAGCAAGAATCATAGTCATTTCATCATTTGTAAACATCAAGGCAGAATTTCTACCAAATTCAGTGCAGATTAATCTGCATTAAAAATATGCCTGCAACGGTTAACCAGGACATTGACAAAGTGAGCAGATACTGTGTAATATTACATCAACCAGAAAAAAAAATGGAGCAGAAATCATTCTACTCCTCAGGGATGATTTTCTGAGGCCGCAAAAGAAGAATCAACCATTCTCTCACTTCCCACATCCCGACTACCCCTCCTTCTCCACTGAGTGGGCTAACATGACTCGTAAGTCACAGCACATAGGAATGAGAAGGTCACAGGTAGTGGCATAGTGGGTAGTCCCTTTTCTCAAAGCATGGAACTGGAGGCAAAGAAAAGAGCCTCAGTGGCAGAGCATGCTAGAAATTGCACTGAGAGATGCTAACAGCAATAACAGAACTATAAACAAAAGCAAGGGGGTGATTATCACAAAACAAGGATAATGGTTATTCTGGGTTAGGGGAAAGGGGTTGTGTTCCAGGACAGGTACATGAAGGCTTCATCAACTAGCTGGTGGTCTTACGTTTCTCCACTTGAATGGTAGCTCCATAGGTGTTCACTTTATAATTATTTAAACTCTACAAAATATTTTATACATCATTTCGTATGTGTATTTCATAGTTTTTTTTAAAAAAATGTTAAGGCTCCTAGAAATCTCATAGCAAAAAAACCCCTAAACACTGGATTACAGTAGATATACCATTCTAAGGTTTTAGACCTGAGGAATGCTCTCTATTGGCAAATGTCAGTATATTACCAGTCTCCTCATTAAAAGATGAAGAAAGAAGAAACAAAAACAAGCCTTGCAATTCACAAAAAGCACTATACAGCCCAAGGTAAAGGATGTATTATGTTTTAAAATCAGAGGAAGTACATACCTCTAAAAATTACTACACAAAAAATATTTCAGGAAACATCTGCTGATGTCCATTGTATATCCTGAAATGCATGCAGTAAAAGTTGATCTCTGTGAAACAAGAGAAGGGAGCCTTTAGGAAGAAAACGTGCAGGTTAAAATAAAATATAAAGATGAAGGAATATTAGCTGAGATGTAAAGATCATAGTCTGCAGAACAGGCAACACACACATACACACACACTTAAAGAAAAACTGTAGGAAATACTAAAGAGAATAGAATTACAACCCTTTCTGGAATTAGCAACTGATAAATTGAATTAGTGTATATAGAGCTGTGGCTGCCAAACCCAGTTGGTTTCAGAATTACCTGGGGAGCATTTTAAATATACTTCTTACCAAACCCCACCCTAGACCTAATGAATAAGGATCCTCCATGATTTTTGTCTCTAAATCTAAATTTTTTTTTTTTTAAAGCCCCAAATGACTTTGACAATCAGGCAGGCTTAGAAAACAATGGTGTTGAGAATAAATTTTAAAAGTTCATCAGGAGAGTAGATGGAGGAACAAGAAATAAAAGTGTGAGAGGAAATAATTTGGAAGACAGAGTACATATCTAAAGCACCAATAAATCAATGATAGAAGTTCCTGGGGAAAAAGTCAGGATAATTGAAACAGAAGGAAAAACCAGCTATGATAGAAGAGAAATTTCCTTGAGTTAAAGTATATGGCAACAAGGCTGGGCACGGTGGCTCATGCCTGAATCCCAACACTTTGGGACGCTGAGACGCATGGCTCACCTGAGGTCAGGAGTTCAAAACCAGCCTGGCCAATGTGCTGAAACCCCGTCTCTACTAAAAACATAAAAATTAGCTGGGCATGGTGGTGGGTGCCTTTAGTCCCAGCTACCCAGGAGGCCAAGTCAGGAGAATGGCTTGAACCTGGGAGGTGGAGGTTGCAGTGAGCTGAGATCGTGCCACTGCACTCCAGTCTGGGCGAAAGAACAAGACTTCATCTCAAAAAAACAAAACAAAAGAAAAATAAAGTATATGGCCATAAAGTAAACAGTACAGTATTAAATTATACAGTATAAACAAAAATGCTGTAGGCATTCCACCTCAAGAGGAACCTAACTTCTGCCCAGGAACTGCTGTTTCTCTAATCCATTCACTCCCTGCCCCTTTAGACTGCCATTTGCTGCTTTCTCCTCACTCCTCAAATCTCCATACAATCTCCGTGACTCGACGTGACCTTACTTTCTACTTCCATCAGAAAGAACTTCCATGAGCACCTAGCATTGCATCTACCCACCTACCTCCATCTGTGCCTCAGTTCTTGCTCTATCATCCTATTACCATAGATGAATTATTTATGATCCTAATTAAGGCAATGCCTGGATCCCATATCCTCAAGGACTCTGCTCCAGCAGTCTCCCCGTCACTCCTCCATCATCAGTTTTTGTTTCTTACTGAATGCCTCTCTCCCCTCAAACATGCTATTATTTCTCCGTGCCTTGGCCCATCTGGCTACGGCCACATATTTCTTCCTTTTACGGATGAAATCCTCAAAAAAGCTGTCTACACTTACTGTGGTCTAACTCCTCCATTCTCCTTGAACCTGTTTCCCATCATGCTTTTGCTCTCCCACACCCCCCAGTCTACCAGCCTCCTCTTCCCTAACAATTTCATTTCACGGCTGCTAACTCCACTGACCAGTTGTCTGTCGTCCTCTTACTTAAACCTATCAGCACTTTTTTCACTTGGCTTCCTGGACATCACACTTTCTTGGGGTTCCGCTTCCCTCAGTATTCGCATCTTTTTAGTCTTTTCTGGTGATTTCTCCTCATCTCTCTAACTTCGTAATGTTGGAGAGCCACAGAGCTCAGGCTCCAGACATGCTCTCTCCTTCACCTATACTCACGTCTTTGGCACTATTATTCACCTCATAACTTTAAATTCCACGTGCATGTTGACAACCCTAAACTTTACTTCTACCACTTAAGCTTATTCTCTCATCTCCAGATTCAGATAACCAACAGCCTACTCAACATTTCCAATTTAACATCTAATAGGCATCTCAAATTTCAATGTTCTAAACTATGCCACACTTCCCTACTGAGCTGATGGCCCCTCCCACAGACCTCGCACCTCAGCTAACGGCCCCTCCCGCAGACACCCCACCTCAGCTGATGGCCCCTCCCACAGTCTTCCCACCTCAGCTAATGGTCCCTCCCACGAGCCCTCCACCTTAGCTGACGGCCCCTCCCACAATCTTCCCACCTCAGCTGACGGCCCCTCCCACAATCTTCCACCCTCAGCTGATGGCGCCTCCCACAGACTTCTCCACTTCAGTTTATTGTAAACACTCTAACTTTTGAGATGTTCAAGGCAAAAATTTTGAAAGTATCTTTACCTTTCTCTTGCATTCATGTCCCTGTTGTCTCTATCTTTAAATGTCCAGGATTTGCGTAAAAGTAATCCAGTGGGGTACGGCGAAGAGTTGGGAGAACGGGACAGAAAACAGATGGAGTTATAGATGAAACAAGATTGAACATGAGGTGACAACTCATGTTCTAAAGTGGGTACATGGGGACTCATTAGACTATTCCCTATTCTTTTATGTTAATATTTTTATAATATAAAGTTATGCTGACTCTAACCATTTCTGATTACCTCGAAGGTGGCAGCACTGACCCCATCACCATCATTACTGTCACAGCCTTCTAACTAAACCCCTTGCCTCTGCCTCTGCCATTCTTCCGTCTATTCAACACAGCACACATGTGATGCTGTTAAAACAGAAACCAGATCATGCCACACCTCAGCTCAAAACCTTCTCATTGCAATCTATTTTACTCTCATTAAAAGCCAAAATCATTACAATGGCCTACCAGGCCGTGCACAATCTGGCCTCCCCTTCTGTCTTTGGCCCCATCTCCTTCTACTCTCTCTCTCTCGCTGACTGTGCTCCAGCCACATGGAACCCCTTGTCCTTCCTTGACCATCCCAAGCAAACTCTGCTCTTAGGCCTTTCCACTTATTATTTTCTCTCATTTAAATGCTCTTCTCCCAGATATCCACAGATATTACTCCCCCACTTCCTTCTGGTCTTTGGGTGAGTGTCACTTTATCAGCAAGTCCTGCCCTGATCACCCTATTTAAATTGTCAAACATATACTTCCCAAACTCCCTATCTACTTTTCTCCTTAGTTTCTCCATGGTGCATATCACCATCTGATGAATATGTTTTGCTTCTTTGTCTTTCATTCCAATGTAAGCTACACTGGGGCAGGAATTTTTATAAGAGTGTCCCTTGCTACATCTGTAACACTGAGAACAGTGCATGAGCATAGGGAATGATCATTAGCATTTGTTGAATTAAATAAAGGAAATATTCTTCCAAGAGCTTAAGCTGACAGAAGTCAGACCCCATATTCATGCTAAATTAAAAATGGTTAAAGTTCTCCTATAATAATTCCTCACATAATCCAAGCATATGCAATTTACAAGAGACAGATTTAAAAGTGACAAAAATGACTATCATCCATAATATAGTGACAAACCCCGGACTTAATCTTCTATGGTAAATAACTAGAATGTTGAACAAAATACATGGAACAATTGTTTTCAGACACAGGACAACAGCTGGCACAAGACTATGGTCCCTGAGAAAAGGGAAACAACATAAAGAGCCCTACAATTGCCCTAGTTTTCTGGTTACAGGCAATTTCCAAACGGCAGGAACAGGAAAGGAGAATTAAAACAGTGCCTCCAAACTGCAGGAGCAAGAAAGGAGAATCCAAACAGTGCCTGGAGATGTTGCTGAAGAGATAGAGAATGGTGTTTAAAGAGACAATGGCAGCTGAAAATTGCAGGTTAGAATGCTAGAAGGAAAGAAGCTACACAGAAAAAAAAAAGCTTCAGAAATCCACACAGGGGTTCTCTTGAGTCTTTCCTGGGTATTAGCTATGCATATGTAGACTGAAATTCCACAAAGTTGTGCAAAGAATGCCTGGAGAACTGTAAAAAGAAGAAAATCTCACAGCTAACATGGAGCTAAGAGAAGTTCAAGCGAGAAGTAGATAGTGCTCAGTGACCATTCTAGATCCACCCTGGGAAAGATGAAAAATAGCACTTTAAGGGATCAAACTGATTAACCGGTAGCTGCTGGCCAAAACAAAGCACAACATTCTTTACAGAAAGATTTTTTTTAAATCTAGATTCTAAAGAATATTAAAAGTATCTAGCTTTAAATTTCTGAATGAAAAAAACTGAAAACTGGCAATGTAGAATTCTATATCCATTGAGATATGAAAATGAAGACAAAATTTAAACTTTATCAGATAAACCAAATTTGGAAAAAATTGTCAGCAGAGCTGCACAAGAAATGTTATATGAAGTTCTTTCAATTGAGGGGAAATGACACCAGATGGAAACTCAGATTTACATAAAGAAATAAAGAGTACTAGAAAGGGTACATATGGGAATAAATTAAGAAGACATTTTCTTCTCATTAAAGAAAATTTAAGACAGTAGACTTCTTACAACAAAAATAACAGCCATTTATTGATGGGCTTATAATACATACAAAAGCAGTATGTATGACAATAATAGTGCAAATGATACGAGGGAGAAATGTAAGTATTCTGTGGTAAGGGTCTTGCACTATACATAAAGTAGTATAATTTGAAGGTAGACTGTAAGTTAAATTTCCATATTGTAAGCATTAGAGCAATGACTTTAAAAAAAGGTACAGCTATGTTCTATATCTGGATTTAGGTGAAGTTTACACAGGTAGGTGTGTAAGTTTGCGTGGACACACATATATATTTGTCAAAATTCATTAACTTATAATCTTAAAATAGATACATTTTATTGTATGTGAATTCTACCTCAATAATGTTTGATTTTTTTTTGAAGTGGTCAGGCAGATTTGAAAAAGAACCAAATAAAATTTTTTAAATGTTTCAAAAAACATAAATGCTAAACTTATAAACTTAGACATGATATTAAACAGTAGATTAGATATAGCCAAAGAGAATATTAGTGAGCTGAAAACAAATATATGAAAATTGCCAAAATACTATATAAACACTGAAAAATTGAAAGAAAGTAGAGACACAGAAGATAGAAGGAAAAGTCTTAAAAATGTCTTATCAAATTCTAAGAATAAAAGGGATGAAAGAGCATAAGTAATCATGGTGATGACAGAAAATTCTGCAAAACTGACCCAAAAAACTAGAATCTAAACAGAAAGCACAACATATTCCAAAATAACACTTTTAAAATTCATGAACATACAGTAACCAAAACAGCATGGTACTGGTACCACAACAGAGACATAGATCAATGGAACAGAACAGAGCCCTCAGAAATGATGCCGCATATCTACAACTATCTGATCTTTGACAAACCTGACAAAAACAAGAAATGGGGAAAAGATTCCCTATTTAATAAATGGTGCTGGGAAAACTGGCTAGCCATATGTAGAAAGCTGAAACTGGATCCCTTCCTTACACCTTATACAAAAATTAATTCAAGATGGATTAAAGACTTACATGTTAGACCTAAAACCATAAAAACCCTAGAAGAAAACCTAGGCAATACCATTCAGGACATAGGCGTGGGCAAGGACTTCATGTCTAAAACACCAAAAGCAATGGCAACAAAAGCCAAAATTGACAAATGGGATCTAATTAAACTAAAGAGCTTCTGCACAGCAAAAGAAACTACCATCAGAGTGAACAGGCAACCTACACAATGGGAGAAAATTTTTGCAACCTACTCATCTGACAAAGGGCTAATATCCAGAATCTACAATGAACTCAAACAAATTTACAAGAAAAAAACAAACAACCCCATCAAAAAGTGGGCAAAGGACATGAACAGACACTTCTCAGAAGAAGACATTTATGTAGCCAAAAAACACGTGAAAAAATGCTCATCATCACTGGCCATCAGAGAAATGCAAATCAAAACCACAATGAGATACCATCTCACACCAATTAGAATGGCCATCATTAAAAAGTCAGGAAACAACAGGTGCTGGAGAGGATGTGGAGAAATAGGAACACTTTTACACTGTTGGTGGGACTGGAAACTAGTTCAACCATTGTGGAAGTCAGTGTGGCGATTCCTCAGGGGTCTAGAACTAGAAATATCATTTGACCCAGCCATCCCATTACTGGGTATATACCCAAAGGACTATAAATCATGCTACTATGAAGGCACATGCACACGTATGTTTATTGTGGCACTATTCACAATAGCAAAGACTTGGAACCAACCCAAATGTCCAACAACAATAGACTGGATTAAGAAAATGTGGCACATATACACCATGGAATACTATGCAGCCATAAAAAATGATGAGTTCATGTCCTTTGTAGGGACATGGATGAAACTGGAAAACATCATTCTCAGTAAACTATCACAAGGACAAAAAACCAAACACCGCATGTTCTCACTCACAGGTGGGAATTGAACAATGAGAATTCATGGACACAGGAAGGGGAACACCACACTCCGGGGACTGTTGTGGGGTGGAGGGAGCGGGGAGGGACAGCATTAGGAGATATACCTAATGCTAAATGACGAGTTAATGGGTGCAGCAAACCAACATGGCCCATGGATACATATGTAACAAACCTGCACATTGTGCACATGTACCCTAAAACCTAAAGTATAATAATAAAATAAAAAAATAAAAATAAAAACAGAGGAAAATAAAAAAAAATCATGAACATGTTATAATAAAATTGTAGAGTTTAAATAACAAAGGCAAAATATTTAAAAGCAGCCAGAGAGAAAAGATAGATCACCAAACAGCAATTGGTTTTATAGCTGACTGCTCAACAGCAACAATGGAAGCCAGAAAAAAGTGGAATAATATCTTCAAGGTCTTAATATAGAGTAACTATCAACCAGAACTATCTTTTTAAAATGAGAGAGAAAAAAAGAAGGAAGACATTTTTGGCAAACCAAAATCTGGTATTATAAGCCTGTGTATTTTGAGAAAAAGCAGAAAACAAAAGTGTGTATATGTGAGTCTTCATGGAAACTATATATAGTTTTACTCTCTGCAGCTTTTTGCATATAGTTTTGTGTGTAAATGTAGTGTTACATATATGCATAAAAATGTATGTTACATAGGATATAGAATATAAAGAATTCCATATATGTACATAGAATTATGTTTCCTATGGATATAGTCTAGGTATAAGTATACCTCTAAATAGCTCTACCAATAGAGCTTTCTGTAATAATAAAAAATGTTTTATATTTGGGCTAATACCATAGCCACTAGCCACACGTGGCTATTAAGCCTTTGAAATGTGACCGAAATTTTTAGTTGTATTTAATTTTAATTAATTTAAACATAAATAGTTGCATGTGGCTAGTGACTACAATATAAGAAAGCACAGCTATAGACTGATGGTGGGAAATGGAAGCAAATCCACTGAAATTGGATGGGGATTGTCTCCAACTGGTAGAATTTTGCTTTATATCTGTATTTATGCATTCCTTTTATAATATGAAAAAACTTATTTAAAATTATGCATTATATTTGTAATTCCTAATTTGAAATAAGTAGTGATTTTACCAGAAAATTTTAGAATTAAACTTTAATAGTGTAGAAACTAAATTGCACTTAATCCTTATAGTGTTTATCTCTGGATAATTTTACGCCAACAAAGAGTCTTGCAATGGAAACTTCATTTTTTTTAAGTTCTTTTTTTCTTTTTTTGGTAGAGAAGAGGCATGTTGTCCAGGCTAATCTCAAACTCCTGGCTTCAAGCCATCCTCCTGCCTCAGCCTACCAAGGCAGGAGCCACCACACCCAGCCAGAAACCTCATTTTCATTTAAGTAAATCAGCTTTGAGTTCTCACATTACAATAAAATCAGTAGTTTCTTTACAACAATATTTCTTTTGCACTGTGATGGATCTAGATAGGATTATTTGTAAAAAATGCAAGAAAAGATATTCTATCTCAGAGACAGCATGGATTTATACTCTGAAAATATAAAAATAAGTTAAAATGTTGAAACTTTCACTCATTCATCTAATTGTATATCATAATTTTAAAAAAGAAAGATCTTTAGGTTTGTGTTTGCATACAATTTAACAAATGTTTTAATAAAGTAGAAAATAAAATTAGTTTAATGGTTGAGATGAAGAAAAGATTTAATATTAGATTATTAAGAAATTGGGAGGACACACTATAAATTCTTCCAATTTGCCTCTGACCTCCTTACCATCCCTCTCCCATACCAATTTGCTTGAATTTAGCAAGAGTAAGAATTATCTTAATGGGTCCCATTACTGCCTACAATATGCAGTCTGCATAATACATTTGAGACATCAGCATTCTGGTATTTAGGCTGTAGCTTAACTCTGATTTTAAAAAGAATGCCAATGTTCCATTCATTGTTTCACCCATTGTTTGAAAACAGAGTGGGGAAAAAAAATGAGCTATTTTCAAATGTCAGCAAACCCGGGTAACTGTAAATGTTTAGAGCTGTCAATCCACGACACATCACAGAGGTTTAATTCAGCAGTACGTGTATTAGCAAGTATCACTGCCAGCCATGAGTTCAGACTACTAATAGAAATTTAATTTCTACTCTGCACATCCTTTGGTACTACAAATATCACTACATTTAAAAAATTAACCATATGCAAGGACAAAACTTGGGTATGTTAAAGCTCTCTTCATTCGATTACATTTCAAAATATCACTCTGAGATATTACAAAACAGATCATTTTCATGATAATCATGTTTTTCCAAACCATAATGTTCATTGTTTTTTAAGTGGAAGACTTAAATGCTAGCTGTCCTTAAGTAGCCCACAATTTGACTGGGACACAAGATAGTCACAAACACACATCTAGAGTAAAATTCTAAGGTAATAAACAAATGATGCCATGGTACTATAATCCGTGTGGTGTTAATCCTAAAATTAAGGGTCAATATTGTGTGTTGCCTTGACATCTGGTGTGATTGGGAGGGCCTCAAATGGTTTTCCTGAAGTTCCCTTGCCCCCAACTCTGTTCCCATGAAAAAGGTTCCCTACCCAAACAACCCTCCCTGCTTATCACTAAATTCAGTTCCTTACCAGCCTGCAGAATTATTTAAAGAAGCCAATCACGTCCTTGGGCGGAAAGTGCGGGTCATCCCATTTTCTTGATACCACACAGCCTGCTTCCCACAGCCTCTGGTTCCTCATTCTGTTTTCAAGTGCAATCCCCAAGTGGCCCTGCACGGCATGGTGTCCTCTTCCCCTTGGCTATTAGTATGTGTGACTAATAAACTACTGCCAATCACATCTGCTCAGTGTCAGGTGTCATGAGTTTAACCATTCCCCTAAAGCTAGGGCAGGAATCTCTCCATCATCAGCAGGGTGAACAGGGGGTGATTAAAACAGGATGTACCTCATAATACTGTAAGAGGTGTAGTTTTAGAAAAAGACCCTTATGATGGCTGTCTGAAAAGGTTTTGTGAAAGAGGTTGGTCTGGATGGAGATTAGTGTTAGGATCTTACTTCTGGGATTCTCTGCTGAAGGAGCATATAGACAAGAAATGATGACAAAATAGTCAACAAAACAGTGATTTCATTAGCTAGACAAAGACCCATTGCAATAATAAAAACTTGAGTAAAAACTAGATTACAGAAATTGATTTAGGGTAGAAGGCCAAAGTGAATTCTCTTATTTCTTATACTCTCTGCCTTCAAGTCTATACCCTCTCTCCAAACAGTTGCATGATTATGGATGACTGGTCCATGAGCTCCCCCAAGGTGTAGGTAGGACAGAGAGAGTTGAGATGAGGAGGCCACCTAAGGCAAGCCCCGCCTGCTTCATCCAATCCCTGGACACAGGAAGTGAGAAAGGGCAAGGTTGTGTACCATCCCTGAGCACAGACTTTAATACAATGAAAGTGGTCCCAACCAAAATCTTCTTCTAACAATCTGATTAGCAAGTTCGTTCTCCAGCGGAATGAAAGTGGGTAAAGAGAGGGATGCCAGAAATGAAGTGACAGTTTCCTTCTCATCCATGAACTAAGGCAAAAATAAGTCCATTCCCCACAAATAGGATAGAATATATTCCAGAAAAGTTAATTAGATCAACAAACACAGTAAAGCAGAAATGAGCATTGTTTGCGGAAAACCGAAGTACAGTTTGGAGCATGGAATCCAAATTGTGGAGGTGTGAAACCAGTGGAACCAGTGTTAAGATATTCATATTTTTTTGAGTGTGTGAAATCCAAAGCCGGAAAACAGCTAAACAACCACCCAAGAAAAAAACATGAGGTCTCCTCACAAAGATGAAATCTTTTTTGCCTATCAGCAACGTCTCAGGATACCCTGGGTAAGTCCAGTCTCTGGCACTCATAACTTCCAGTGAACAATTCCAGAAGCAGGGGGATACCAGTGGGCTGGAGAGGAAGAGAGGGGTCTGTATAAAACTTAACGAGATGCTTTTGCCATTCATTCAGGAAATATCTACTGAGAATCTGCCAGGTACCAGGTACTATGCGTGGGGCTAGGCACAACAGAGAGGAGAAAAGACAACGTCAACTTTTAAAACAGTTATATTCTGATGAAAATACTGATGGATAACAAGTCAATGAGCACTTGCTATGTGCCAGGCAGTATACTATGGACCACCTTATTTTTATCCTCATGAAAACTCTGTGAGGAAGGCAGGTGCTATAACTATTATCATTTTATGAATAAGGAAATATCAGAAAGATATAACTTGCTCAAGGTCATGCAGCGAAGAAGCGGCTCCAACTCCAGAGCCCAGCTTGTTACTATTATGCTATATAGTCCTTCAAATACTGAATGAGAAGCAAAGAGAATATTAAAAATAGGAAGTAAAATTCAGGTCTATCTATATTCAGTTCAGAAAAAAAGACTAAGAATATAAGTTTAAAAATGTTCATACAGAAGGTAAAAATAAAGTTTAAAGAGTAGTAGCCAGAAGAAGTAACATAAGCCTCACGTTACTATATATGAACATAAAGTGATAGAAGATCATAAGCTTGGAATATAACCCCATGAAATAGGCCCAAGATAAATTTAAATAACTTAAGTTTCTACTACTTAAGTAACTTCAAGCATTCATTAGGAAAATAACATACTTAGATCATTATATTTTAAACTAGTGAGTTTTTCTGCTCTCATCCAAATTAAACCACAATCAAGTTAAAGCAGAAGTCTAAAATTGGTTATTTGGTCCTATCTTCTACATTATTTGGGCTCATGTTTAGAGAGACAGATATGAGTTTGGAATAGCTGATCTCATGGGTGGGCTCCTCAGCCTGATATTCTTACAGAAATGAAATCTGGTTTAAAATAAGGATTAATAGCAGGCTCAGCAAACAAACAGAATCTAAAATATAAACAAACAAGCAACGGCAAGCAACAGTTTTGCAGAAGTGCATGCTGATGGAAACTACAGTTTACACACCGGAAGTTGTCTCCTTCTGTGAAACTAATCCCAAGAGGGTGGGGTTAGGACATTAGCGTCGTCAGCTGTTGGATTTCATAATGATGATGTCTCCCACTTGTTAAGCAAGTTCTTTCGTATGTAACTGCTTCTTCAAGCTTGCTATATAGGTAGGGTAGATGGTAGCATCCCAGTCTACAGATAAAGACAGAGGCTCAGAGAGGTCAGATTTGCTGACTGTCTCCGGGATGATAAACAAAAAAGCCAGCCCCAAATCTGGATTTCCAACAGGAGAACCTCCTGCCCTTGTTCACTGTGGTGGCTTAGACAACAATGGCTTGCAAGGCTTAGACCTGAGGCAACAATAGCCCCCCAGGCTTCCCTGTAGTCCCCATAAGGTTGACTAGCCATGACCTAGGTGAAGCAAGGTCTGTGATGCTTTCCATATCTATTCTCTCTACATGGCAAAAAGTTGTAGAAATGCTGCATTTCTTTCTAATGGTTATTTCTTTTACAAATAAAAAAGGTTTTCTAAGATTTCTTTTCCTGAATCTTACAACTCATTATTAAAGTCTTAGAGGTTGGCAGAGAAGGCAAGAAAAAGAGAAGCTCAAATCAGCTAAATAGTTTGCTCCCAGGATTACTATAAGAGGATAAAAAATATGGCTAAGTTTCCAAACTCTTGCAAAGCTTATAAATGCTGCAGTAATTAACTATAACTTAAAGCACATATGCCATTATAATTAAATAAGGGGAAAAGTGTAGGTTAGAATAATAGCTTAAAAGAAATGACTTGCAAAATCTTTATTTTCCACACCATTTTGAAAAGAAAGACATAGGTCTAGCAGATACTTGAGGTAAACTAAACTAACACTTATTAGCATTGTACTTTTCTTTTTAAAAGTTATAATTGACAAATAATAATTGTCCATATTCATGGGGTACATAGTGATGTCTCAATACATATAATATATAGTATGCACTTTTCTACTTAAAACCTCAACTGTGATTTCTTTTTAGGCATATTCTTTTAGGTCAAAACCCTCATTGTCCTTTAAATGGCATCTTACCTCCTAACTTCACTTTTTCTACAGAAGGAAAGAATTTTTAAATTTATCATAAGGTCCACCCATCCATATCAACACCACTACTATTGTTTACCAGTTCAGTGGCATAGTCTCAAAATTGTGGCACCATATACAGTCATAAGTCAGATTCACGGTGATTTGTGATTATGCGCTTATTCTTGGCTTGTTATTGTTTCTGTTTTACAAACCATGCAACCTAAGCTGCTGCATGTGTGTCAGAATGCATCGTGTATGACATTTTACAAGCAGATGGAGCACACTCACTCTTCCTAACAACCCCATCACTGAATGCAATAACATATTCTCCTCCCCTATTACAGCCTTCCTATCTCAAAGCCTTCCACCTACCATCCATGGACTCCTCTAACATGGCTGACTTCACTTTTTCTACTTATTTTTCCCAATTTCATACCATAGTGTTCCTAACCTTTTCTAGTCTACAGTAGAAAGACTCTATTTAGGATTTTATGGGGTTTTCTTTGTTTGTTTTTTGTTTTTTATTGAGACGGAGTCTCGCTGTCGCCCAGGCTGGAGTGCAGTGGCGCAATCTCAGCCAACTGCAACCTCCATCTCCCGGGTTCAAGCAATTCTCCTGCCTCAGCCTCCCAAGTGGCTAAGACTACAGGCACCTGCCACCACGCCCGGCTAAGTTTTGTATTTTTAGTAGAGACAGGGTTTCACCATATCGGCCATGCTGGTCTCAAACTCCTGACCTTGTGATCCACCCGCCTCAGCCTCCCAAAGTGCTGGGATTACAGGCATGAGCCACTGCGCCCAGCAAATTTTTATTGTTATGGTTTACAGCAAGAGGTAGAAAAACTAGATATAGAGGCAATGAGGTATAAATATAGAGAGCGACTGGTCTAAAAACAAATCTGGCTGTATTGCTTTCTAGCTGCCCTTAAACAAGGGGCAAGGGTGGGGAGAAATAATAATTATTCGGTACCTATTTTGTACGATGGGCCTTATGTATATTATCTTATTTAATATAATAACCCTACAAGATAACTTCTTTTATCCCTATTCTGTTAGGGTCTTCTTTTTTATATTTTAAAGATTAACAAGAGAAATATTGAATATCTAAAGCTCAAATAATTTAAGTAACTTGCCTACAGTCACAGAGCTAGGATTTAAACTCAAGTTTAACCCCAAAGTTCAGTAAATATTAGCTATCCTCCCCCAGGAAAAGTAGAGAGAATGGCAATTTGTATTAATCAAAGGGATCAAAAATAGATTTTTTAGGCAGAAGTTTAAGAACTTAAGTTTTCTTTTAGCTTAAAAGGAAGTTCTAATTGCCATTTTAAAAATGAGATTCTCATTCATTCAGAGGCCATGAAAAAACTAATCAATTTAGTAATATTTATTAAATACAAGTTAAATATACATTCAAATTTCATTAGTAGTTTTATAACTTCATCTCATGAAATTATCAGAGTATTCTTCTGCTGTTCAGATTATATTTGTTAGTTAAACAAATTAATGTGTATTTAAAAATATATATTAAGTATTTTATTAAAAATATGTCCTAATTGATCAAGCACCTAATGGTACTTGAATATGCACAGAACATACAACCATTTTCTGCGCATCAGTTTCTTCAGATGATATTTATTTTATCCTTGGTTTTGTGTACAATGTTGCTAAGTTTCTGTGGTAACTCGATCACTTTATATAAAATGGAGATTATTTCATTAACTACCAAGGCAGCTACTATTGCTGGGTGTTACTGTGTCATAGGAATGAGTTGAAGCAATTTTCCAGTGACATAAAATGCTTGGACTACACTTACATGTAACCTGGAATCTCCTCCCTTTTGAAGGTGTTGTCACAGTTAATAGATGTTATGAAACCTAATATCCTGCCTTTTCCTTCTCAAGCCCCACACATGTGCTCATCCAGACATGTACCAAGTTGCTAGACATGAGCAAGGTCTGCATGACCTTCACAGAAACTAAACTATGTAAGAGAAACAGACAGAAAACTGCCCTAATCTCTACTTTACTCACGCAGAAGAATCTATAAATAAATACATTTGACTGTAGTAAGGAATACTACATGCTGTTCTTAAACTAATGTCTATTGCTGTCCTTGGAGGGAGAAAAGTTATGGCAAATTGCCTTTAAGAATCTCGTGCTAGGAGCGTCGTTTGCCTGTTTGTATTCCTTTAACTGAGAACACCACAATGGTATTGTCGGGACCTCCTCAGACTGGCAACTGGGAAGTGACACCTCACCTAGGTATTGTTCGAACTCTCCGAAAAGCATACTGGACTCTGTCAGAGGTCATAGCTGTTCTTTTCAAAATGATGGAACGTAACTGTCACTTTTTCCGTTTTTTGTTCAGTTCCTATGATCTACGTCAGCTCATCTTATTTCCAATATTTGGTACCTGCCATCCTCTCCTTCGTGGAACTCCAGACCTCCCTAATGTGAAAGCAGTCCTGGGCCGTGGTTTGTAGAAAACTCCAGTGTTTAGAAAACTCCATGCCTTAGAAAGCTATTGGGTACTAGGCCTAGTATCTAGGTGACAAAATAATCTGTAAAACAAATCCCATGGCTTGAATTTACCTACATAACAAACATGCGTATGTACCCCTGAAGCTAAAATATTTTTTAAGAGAGCTAATGGTAGCTCTCTTTTTTTTTTATTTTATTATTATACTTTAGGTTTTAGGGTACATGTGCACAATGTGCAGGTTTGTTACATATGTATCCATGTGCCATGTTGGTGCACTGCACCCATTAACTCGTCATTTAGCATTAGGTGTATCTCCTAATGCTGTCCCTCCCCCCTCCCCCCATCCCACAACAGTCCCCAGAGTGTGACGTTCCCCTTCCTGTGTCCATGAGTTCTCATTGTTCAATTCCCACCTATGAATGAGAACATGCGGTGTTTGGTTTTCTGTCCTTGCAATAGTTTACTGAGAATGATGTTTTCCAGTTTCATCCATGTCCCTACAAAGGACATGAACTCATCATTTTTTATGGCTGCATAGTATTCCATGGTGTATATGTGCCACATTTTCTTAATCCAGTCTATCGTTGTTGGACATTTGGGTTGGTTCCAAGTCTTTGCTATTGTGAATAGTGCCGCAATATATCCCATTTAGTGCTTTCTATCATCTTTTTATATGTTGAGTGACTATAAAGGAAGCCTTTGTGACTGCTTTTTAGTACACTGATAATGCTCACCTGTTGCTCTCAAATTCCACTCCTAACCTCCATCCCCACTGATATGGTTTGGTTGTGTTTCCACCTAAATCTCATCTTGAATTGTAGCTCCCATAATTTCCACGTTGTGGGAGGGACCTGGTGGGAGGTAATTGAATCATGGGGGTGGGTCTTTCCCCTGCTGTTTTCATGATAGTGAATAAGTCCCACAAGATCTGATGGTTTTATAAAAGTCAGTTCCCCTATACAAGCTCTCCTTGCCTGCCGCCATGTAAGACATGACTTTGCTTCTCCTTCACCCTCCATCGTGACTGTGAGGCTTCCCCAGTCCTGTGGAACTGTGAGCCCACTAAACCTCTTTTTCTTTATAAATTTAAAAAAAAATGAGATTCTCTAAGTATATTAAACAGATATTATCTATTTCCATAAAAAAATTTATAAATTATAAGCAGTATATATTTTGTGGGATATAAAGGATTTTCTGTGTCTGTCTTATTCACAGGACCTATTATTTGGAAGATAATTTTTTTTTGAGATGGAGTCTCACTATGTCACCCTGGCTGGAATGCAGTGGTGTAATCTCAGCTCACTGCAACCTCCACCTCCCAGGTTCAAGCGATTCTCCTGCCTCAGCCTCTCAAGTAGCTGGGATTACAGGCACCCGGCACTATGCTCAGCTAATTTTTCGCATTTTTAGTAGAGATGGGGTTTCACCATGTTGGCCAGGCTGGTCTTGAACATCTGACCTCATGATTCACCCACCTCAGCCTCCCAAAGTGCTGGGATTACAGATGTGAGCCACCATACCTGGCCCATTTGTGAGATAATTTTCTAGGTGCCAGGAATTTCAAAGAATAAACTAAAATTTCATGTTCCAATGAGAATAGCCCACAATACAGAAGGTACTCAAACACAGAAGGTATATACTGGCTTGGCTATATGTTAGCTAATAAGATATAGCAATGACCTACAAGGAAGATGATCACATCTCTGGACTTCTTCAAATAGAACGAGGAAAATCGCTTTTAAGAGAAGCTAGGAGACATAGAAAACCTTCAAAACTAAAGAGCTTAGGCTAATGATATGGTTTGGCTCTGTGTCCTCACCAAAATCACATCTTGAATTGAAATCCCTATGTGTCGGGGGAGGGTCCTGGTGGGAGGTGACTGGATCATGGGGGCTGTTTCCCAAATGATATTCTCATGATATTGAGTGAGTTCTCATGAGATCTGATGGTTTTAAAGTGTGGCACTTCCCTCTGCCTTCTCCTGATGTCATATAAGACATGCCTTGCTTCCCCTTCTCTTTCCACCATGACTGTAAGTTTCCTGAGGCCTCCCCAGCCATGCTGAACTGTGAGTCAAATTAAATCCCTTTTCTTTATAAATTACCCAGTCTCAGGTAGTTCTTTATAGCAGTGTGAAAACAAACTAACACAGAAAATTGATACCAAGAGAAGTGGGGCACTGTTGTAAGGATACCTGAAAATGTGGAAGCAACTTTGGAACTGGGTAAAGGTCACAGGTTGGAACATTTTGGAGGGCTCAGAAGAACACAGGAAAATGTGGGAAAGTTTAGAACTTCCTAGAGACTTGTTGAATGGTTTTCATCAAAATGCTGATAGTAAAATGTACAACAATGTTCAGGCTGAGGTGGTCTCCGATGGAGACGAGGGAGGAACTTATTGGGAACTGGAGCAAAGGTCACTCTTGCTGTACTTTAGCAAACAGACTGGCTGCATTTTACCCCTGCCCTAGAGATCTGTGGAACTTTGAACTTGAGATTATTTATGGTACCTGGAAAGAGATTTCTAAGTAGCAAAGCATTCAAGATGTGACCTGGCTTTTTCTGAAGTGTACAGTCATATGAATTCACAAAGAGATGGTCTGAAATTGGAACTTCATGTTTAAAAAGGAAGCAGGGCATAAAAGTTTGGAAAATTTGCAGCCTGACTATGTGGTAGAAAACAAAAACCCATTTTCTGGGGGAGAAATTCAAGTCCAAGCCAGCTGCAGAAATTTGCATACGTAATGAAGAGCCAAATGTTAAGACAATGGGGAAAATGTCTCCAGAGCATTTCAGAGATCTTCATGGCAGCTCCTCCCATCACAGGCCCAGAGGTCTAAGAGGGAAAAATGGTTTTATGGGCCAGGCCCAGGGCCCAGCTGCTCTGTGCAGCCTTGGGACACAGCATCCTGCATCCCAGCTGCTCCAGCTACAGCCGTGGCTAAAAGGGGCCAATGTACAGCTCAGGTCATTGCTTTGGAGGGCACAAGCCCCAAGCCTTGGCACCTTCTATGTGGTGTTGGGCCTGTAGGTGCACAGAAGACAAAGAGTTGAGCTTTGAGAGCCTCTGCCTAGATTTCAGAGTATGTATGGAAATGCCTGAATGTCCAGGCAAAAGCCTGCTGCAGGGGTGGAGAACTCATGGAGAACCTCTCCTAGGGCAATGCAGAGTAGAAATGCAGGGTTGGAGCCCCCATACAAAGTCTCCCACTAGAGCACTGCCTAGTGGAGCTGTGAGAAGTGGGCCACCATCCTCCAGACCCAGAATGGTAGACCCACTGACAGTCTGTACCGTGTACTTGCAACAGCCACAGGCACTCAACGCCAGCCCAAAAAAGCAGTCGCAGGGGTTGGACCCTGCAGAGCCACAGAGACAGGGCTGCCCAAGGCCTTCGGAGCCCAGCTCTTACATCAGCTTGTCCTGGATGTGAGACATCGTGTCAAAGGAGATTATTTTGGACCATTAAGATTTAATGAGCGCCCTGTTTGGTTTTGGATGTGCATGGGACCTGCAGCTCCTTTGTTCTGGTCAATTTCTCCCTTTTGCAATGGGAGCATTTATTCAATGCCTGTACCCCCAATGTATCTCGGAAGTACTTAACTTGCTTTTGATTTTACAGGCTCATAGGCAGAAGGGCCTTGTCTCAGATGAGACTTTGGACTTAGACTTTGAGTTAATGCTGGAATAAGTTAAGACTTTGAGAAACTGTTGAGAAGGCATGATTGGTTTTGAAATGTGAGAAGGACATGAGATTTGGGAGGGGCCAGGGGTGGAATGATATGATTTGGCTCTGTGGCCCCACCCAAATATCATCTGGAATTGTAACCTCCACGTTGTCAGAGAAGGGACCTGGTGGGAGGTGATTGGATCATGGGAGCAGTTTCCTTTATGATGTTCTCATTATAGTGAGTTCTCACGAGATCTTATGGTTTAAAAGTGTGGCACATCCCCCCCTTGCTCTCTCTCGCCACCATGTAAGACATGCCTTGCTTCCCCTCCACCTTCTAACATGATTGTAACTTTTTTGAGGCCTCCTCAGCCATGTGGAACTGTGAGTCAATTAAATCTCTTCTTTATAAATTATCCAGTCTCAAGTAGTTCTTTATAGCAGTATGAAAATGGACTAACACTACTAGTGACTCCTAACCTTTTGAGAATATCACCCCAGCCATGTTTCATTTTGCAATGTTCCTTCTTCGAGAAGCTAAATATCCATAGCCATCCATTCAACCCATCTTCACCCCATGACCACTCTATTTAAAATACCACTGCATTATGGAAATGGCCCTTCACTATTTTCTCCACCTAAGACAGGCTTTTTCATTCATCCTTTCTCTGGTCATGCAACATCTATATAGGCAACCATATTTGGGATTATTTAAAAATAAACCTTAAGTCATGAAATCATAGAGGTGGGCAAATTAATAAAATATAAGCCCTCCAAATTCATAAAATACAAATTTCTTCATTCAATCAGGTAAACTTGCAAACTAGTGATTTCTGATCATTTTGTAGTAACTCAGGCTGTTTTAATTCTTTCAGGAGATCTCATGTAATTAAGATTTTAATTTATACATCTATATGAATGTAAACATACCCATGCATATATGCAGGATTTGTTTTGTTTTTTTTTGTTTGTTTTTGAGATGGAGTTTCACTCTTGTTGCCCAGGCTGGAGGGCAGTGGTGCAATCTCAGCTCACCACAACCTCTGCCTCCCAGGTTCAAGCAATTCTCCCATCTCAGCCTCCAGAGTAGCTGGGATTACAGAGACCCACCACCATGCCCAGCTAATTTTTTGTATTTTTAGTACAGATGGGGTTTCACCATGTTGGTCAGGCTGGTATTGAACTCCCGACCTCAGGTGATCTGCCTGCCTCGGCCTCCAGAAATGCTGGGATTACAGGTGTGGACCACCGTGCCCGGCATACCCAGGATTATTTACATCAGAAGTGATCTATATGATTTCTACTAGAGATTTTTACTCTTTAGGAAATGTAACAATTTATACTTATTTGTTTAGTAATATGTCTTTCTTAAAAGCATGCTACAAATCAATTAGCTTTGAACCTAGACCAGAGGAAAACACAGGGTCCCTTTCATTTCTGTGATTTATTTGAACCTATCCATCTTCAAAGATGGGCAGAACTAACACTACCATTTTTCATTTCCATTATCCTCAAATTCATGTCTATTCTGATTTGATAAAATTTTTACAGTATAAGATAATGAAACAAAGACAACATAATGCATGCACTTAATGAATCTTCTACCCTACTAATTATAAAAATAGGAAGACTAATACCATCTCACACCAGTTAGAATGGCCATCATTAATAAGTCAGGAAACAACAGGTGCTGGAGAGGATGTGGAGAAATAGGAACACTTTTACACTGTTGGTGGGACTGTAAACTAGTTCAACCATTGTAGAAGTCAGTGTGGCAATTCCTCAGGGATCTAGAACTAGAAATACCTTTTGACCCAGCCATCCCATTACTGGGTATATACCCAAAGGATTATAAATTATGCTGCTATAAAGACACATGCACATGTATGTTTATTGCAGCACTATTCACAATAGCAAAGACTTGGAACCAACCCAGATGTCCAACAACGATAGACTGGATTAAGAAAATGTGGCACATATATACCATGGAATACTATGCAGCCATAAAAAATGATGAGTTCATGTCCTTTGTAGGGACATGGATGAAACTGGAAACCATCATTCTCAGCAAACTATCGCAAGGACAAAAAACCAAACACCACATGTTCTCACTCATAGGTGAGAATTGAACAATGAGAACACATGGACACAGGAAGGGGAACATCACACACCAGGGACTGTTGTGGGGTGGGGGGAGGGGGGAGGGATAGCATTTGGAGATATACCTAATGCTAAATGATGAGTTAATGGGTGCAGCACACCAACACGGCACATGTATACATATGTAACAAACCTGCACATTGTGCACATGTACCCTAAAACTTAAAGTATAATAATAATAAAATAAAAATAGGAAGACTAACAGCTAACTCTTAGTGAGTGCTATGTGCCAGGATAAGCTCTCTGAACATATTTTCTCATTTAATCCTCACAACACATGTATATGAGGCAAATAAATTATCTTTTAAAAACAGAACTAGGACTAGCTTTTGTTTATGCCATATTTTTGAGATCCTCACCTGTATCATATCACATGCACAACATTGAAAAAAGAACTGAAAGGAAGCTAGATCTCCCTGAGCCTCAGCTTTCCTATCAGGTTATACAACTGTGCCATTCTTTATTTCTGGAATTTTCCTATGGTTCCAAAAAAATGTTGAAAATTTTCTACATCTATAACATTTTGGATGTGCAATTTCCATCTTATTGTGTTCCCTCACATATGGTGTTCTTGCTCAAAGAGCATTGGTATTTTTAACTTGCACAATATTAGTAACTACTTTGAGTTATTCTTCATTGACAAGTATCCAAATATCTATCACAAATTAGAAAATTACATGTATTATTTAGGCTAATGTGTTCATTGATTTTTCAGACAAATTTTCCAGTAGAATCACTGTATTTTACATTTGGAAGAGATCATGAAGACAATTTAATATGAAGTTATCTTTTTACAAGTGAAAATCTATAGCGCAGAGAGGTTTAAATGTCTCTCCTAGGTCAATGCTTAGTAGTAAAAACCACTAATGGCGGCCCAGTGTTTCGCCTGTATAAAAAACATCAAAAGTTATTACAAAATTCATATTTTTATGCGGCACCCTGCAGAGGATGCGCCAGGAATAAATAATTGGCACATTATTGTACTACCAGTACTGCAATGTAATACCTTTGTCTATCAGTTACATAATGTGTGCATATATCATTGATGTTTTGGTCACAGTTTTTTTTTTTTACTGTATGTCTTATGTCTCTAACTAGATTGTGACTTCCCTGGGTTGGCACAGTTTCTTTCCTTTTTTTTTTTTTTTTTTTTTTTTTTGAGACTGAGTCTTGCTCTGTTGCCCAGGCTGGAGTGCAATGGTGCAATCTTGGCTCACTGCAACCTCTGCCTCCTGGGTTCAAGTGATTCTCCTGCCTCAGCCTCCCGAGTAGCTAGGACTACAGGCGCGTGCCACCACGCCTGGCTAATTTTTGTATTTTTAGTAGAGACGGGGTTTCACTATGTTAGCCAGGATGGTCTCAATCTCCTGACCTCGTGATCTGCCCGCCTTGGCCTCCCAAAGTGCTGGGATTACAGGCGTGAGCCACTGCATCCGGCCCACAATTTCTTTTTTAAATGTTTCTCATAGCTTTTAATAAGTCCTAGACATTTGCAAACTACTTAACAGATTGACATAAATATATTTAAAACTAATACCATACTGCTCAAAAGAGAGGCAAATGACTCTAATCCTGTAGGGATGCAGGTGAACTTGTCAGTCTGAAAGGATCAAGTCGAGAAAATGCCCTCATTTCTTTAAGCCCTGAGATTGTTCCTGAGGGTAAGTGGTTTTAGGACTTGAAGAGATTGGTGAAGGTTGAAACAGAAATTAGAGGGAATGATGAAGAAGTTGACTAACCCTCAAGGACATGTGGCAGCATAAGCAGATCAAATTGATCAATAAAAATAATGACAAAGCACTTACTAAGCAGCAGGCCCTGCTCTCAGTACTCTGCCTGTATTAAATCATCTACATCTCACAACAACCCTAGGTATTTTCCCCATTTTGTGGATGAAAAAAATTGAGGCTCAGAGAGGTTAGGTCATTTGCCCAAGTGAACTAGCTAGTAAGTGGTAGAGCCAGGTTTCAAACACTGACTGCTCCGAGACCCTAAGCTCCTAAACACAGTGTGATGGTCAGGATAAGACCAGACAAGCAAGTGGTGTTTAATACGATGCCTAACAAATGCCTGGTCCCCCAGTGGAAGCTCAATTGATATTAGTTCCCCCTGCTTTCTGGTTTTCAACCCACTTGCCCCCTATTTATTTACGCATCCACTCCTTACTCACCAAACACACACACACACAATGACACATTCACACACATTCAAAGTCCACACTCAGGTACTTAGGTCACTAGGTGTCAAATCTATACATATATTCTTCTTCCTGATAGAATTTCAGGTCACATACATAAAATGAGTCCTAGGACCAACCTCTGCTCTCCCATCACTCTCCAAGGTGAACGTAAATATACACACCAACACTGACTCTGGATTCCAAACATATGCGTATGCATAGCCTGATATAAGGCAGAATTCAACTCTGGACTTTTCTTTTTCCGTTATCCAGGGAAATGCATGAGTTACTATGACAGATGCCAAAGACTTTTGGCTTTGGTAGTGGAAATTGGGAGGCAATGGTGAAATGAAGTAAGAAATTCCAGGCCAGAAGGTGGATGCAAGTCAGCAACGGCTTTTCCCAGGAGCTTGCTCTTTTTGGGTAAGTGCTACACGTACAAGCCCCAACCCGCTGCCTAAGCTGCCCTATTCTGAACCCCGCTCAGGCTGCAACAGATGACACACCGCAGGGAGCCTCATTTGCAGGAGATGAGTGTTCCCTTGCTCTATTTTAATCCTGGCAGCCCAGCCGGGGAAGGTTTTTTCAGAAATGGTGGGTAACAGTGACAACCAAGCTTTCTGGAGTAAAGGTTAGGTAGCTCAGGAGCAACGAATCACGACTCGCACAGTATTTAACAATACAAGGGAAAACAAGTATCCTTCCCGCCGGCCCGCACTTTTGCAGCCAGCTTGGGCGGCCGTGGCAGCGCCTTGGCGACGACCTGCGGGGCTCCGTAGGGCGGGCGCGGCGGAGACGCGAGCAGCGCTGCCCCGCAGCTCCGGAAACAGCCCTTCCCCTATCCTCAAGGACCAAATCAGCCCTGATAAACACCCGTCCTAGCCCTACAGTGGTAAGGGCAAGTTCAAACGCAGGGCGTCGAGCCCACACACCTAGAGACCCGGCCAGGCACCCTCGCCCTCTTCGCCGAGCAGTCGCGCACGGTGAGCGACAGTCCGCCACCAACCCGGCTTACTGCGCCTGCGCACTCCAGGGGTTGCCCCCCCCCGCTCCCCCACGCCCCTTTCCGAGGCCGAGCGCCCGTCGCTTAGCAACGCGCGAGTCACAGTCGCCGCGCTTTGCGTGCCCTTTTCCCCGCAGGGCTGCGTCCCTGTTCTTCCCAGGAGGCTTCTCGCTGCCTGGTGCCGTAGAGGCCCATGGAGGGAAAGGAAGATAAGCATCAGTAAGTGCTGGGGTTGGGTGTCTTATTTCCCCTTCCAAAAACTATTTCCCTCCTTCAGGGGGAGGCCGGGGTCCAGCATGGACAGTCCAGGCCAAGCTCAGACAGCCCCCTTGCTTCTCTGATTTCCAGTTGGCTGAGCGCTTACAACAATAATTTTTAAAACGCACCGTTTACTGAGCACATACTGTGTGTCAGGGACTTGACTTACATTACCGGGTCTAAAATTCTTGAAGTCATCCACTCCTCCTAACAATTATTAGCAGATTCTGTAGGCTTTACCTTTAAAATTATCCAGAATCTACCACTGTTCATCACTTTCAGTACTGTCCCCACCCAGTCCCAAGTACCAGCTTCTCTTGCCAGGATGCTGCAACAGCCCTCCAGTTGGTGGCTTTGCTTTTCCCTTACCCCTCTGCAGCCTCCTCAACACAGCAGTCAGAGCGGTCCGTTTACAGCCCAGGTTACATCGCCGTTCTCCATCCGACATCGTAGAGTGAAAGCCAAGGCACCTCCAATGGCCTTTGGAGTCCACACAAGACGCCCCTTCCCGTTTCTTGCCTCCCTCTGACAGGACTCTGCTACAGCAAACAGGCCTTTCTGCTATCATCTGCAGTGATAAAGACCAGCATCAGCAGCACCTGGTTGTTAGGAATGCAAATTTTGGGGACTTCCCACACTGAATCAGAAACTCTATGGCTGGGGCTCAATAATCTGGCTTCAACCAAGGCATCCAGGTGATTCCGATGTACCTTAAATTGAGACTATTAATCAAGGTAGTTACATACAGCTAGTTAGGAATGATGTGGAGCCAGGGATACCTTCTTCCAAAGCCTGTATTTTTGTTCCTGGAACAATGGTTCTCACACTTGAACGTGCATAAGAATCAGCGAAACAGCTGGTTAAAACACGTTCCTGGGAACCAGCCCCAGAGATTCTGAGTTTGCAGTGCTTACTAAAAACAAGTAAACAAAAAACTAGGTACATAAAGGAAATGGGCCCCATAAATTTGTATTTCTAACAAGGTCACAATTGATGCCAATGCTGCTACTCCAATGCCCATACTTTAGAAGCAGTGCGCTAAGGATGGTTACACTTCTGCTGGGAAGCTTTGGCAGTTACAGTTCACTCTGCTAGAGTGCTTTTCCCACAAATATCCACTTAGCTCCCTCCTCCCCTCTTTTTTCAATTGCCACCTTCACAGTGCAGCCTCCACCCTACCTGAAAATGCAAACCTACCTCCCACGTACATACACTCCCTTTTCCCATTCTCTGTTTTATTATTGTCCTTAGCACTTAACAGACTCTGTAATTTACTTTTTCATCCGCCTTTCCCCATTAGAATGTAAGCTCTATGAGGGCAGGAATTTTTGTTTTGTCACTGCTTTATCATCAGTGCCTCCAACAGCACCTGGCACGCAACTCAATAAATATCTGTTGAAACAATGAATTATTCAATGTTATTCTCATATCTCTTACAATAGGTATTGTTTCTATCATGCAAATGAGACGAAGGCTCAGATATGGCAGAACTGGGATTCCAGTCCCTGTCTGACTCACTTCAGAGCCCATCAGTGTTTTTATCTGTGCTTTTCTTCTAGCAAGAGATTGCTAGAGTCATATATTTCACACTTATTTATCAACCCACAGGCATTCATACCACAAGTGCTTAATCAAATGAACGTAACTATATACGCAAATAGCCCTAGTCCTTTTCTTCAAGGACTTGATCACTACAAGTGTATATTGTTGGGTGATAACTATGAGAAGCAGGTGGAAAAAACTGATGCCAGGAGCCTACAATAATAAATTAATTGACCCCAAAGACTCTACCTTTAAATAAATAATTGTATCTCTGGAAAGGTAATAGAAAAAGGTTTAGAAGTTTTTTACACTTTACCAGTAATCCGTTTTTCCAAATCCTTTGCAGAGAGTAATTTTTGGGAAGCAGGGAACTAGAATCCAAGGATTCTGAATGTTGTCTTTATGTGTACTGGAGAGGTGGTTGAGGGTATTCAAACAAAGCTGGAGTAAACAACTCCAGCAGATTCACCAGAAATGTAAATATTATAATGGCAGTCCATTTACCTTGGATGAACAGGACACTTTTCCTGAAGTTGGGCACATGGTGAATTCAACAATCTACACCTTCATGGAACTTACTGACTAGTAAAGGATATTTGTAGTGCTTACCAAAAACAAGTAAACAAAAAACTAGGTACCTAAAAAATTGTGGTGTTAATAAAAGAAATGAACAAAGTACTAAAATAGAGAATACATGTGGTAGAGGAAGGAAATCTAGGAAAAGCTGCTGAGGAGATGGTTTTAACCTGAGACCTAAATATCCTGAGCCAGCTGTGCTGGGAGTTGGGGAAGAGCTGTCCAGGCAGAGGGAACAGCATGTGCAGTTGCCGTGAGGGAAAAGAGATTGATGTGTCCCTGGAACTGACAGAAGGCAGTCTGGTTGGAGGGTCTTGAGTGAGGTCGAAGAGATTCACTGGGGCAAGTCACACAGGACCTTAGAGCTGCAATTAGGAGGCAGTATTTTATTGTAAATGAATGGAAAACTACTTGAGGATTTTAATTGAAAAATGATGTGAGCCAGGCACAGCGGTTCACGCCTGTAATCCCACCACTTTGGGAGGCCGAGGCTGGCCGATCACCTGAGGTGAGGAGTTAAAGACCACACTGGCCAACATAGCGAAACCCCGTCTCTACTAAAAAAAACACAAAAATTAGCCGGGTGTGGTGGTGCATGCCTGTAACCCCAGCTACTCAGGAGGCTGAGGCAGGAGAATCACTTGAACCTGGGAGGCAGAGGTTGCAGTGAGCAGAGATCGCGCCACTGCACTCCTGCCTGGGACAGAGTAAGACTCCGTCTCAAAAAGGAAAAAAAGAAAAATGATGTGGTAGAAGAGATGGACCTGGCATTCGTTTGAAGGAAGGCAGATGTTATACTTTAAGGGCTGTGTATAACGTTAAACGGTGCTACCTGCTTTCTCTGTGAATTTGGAGTTTCATTGACTCACCTGCTGTGGGATCACAGCTTTGATTTTAAAAGCTTCTATGTAAAAAGTATTCAAATTCATGTATTTCATTCTTTATTTTTCAAGTATGTGAATTTTAAAAATACTGCCTTTTATAATTTCAATTTCTCCTTATTTGAAAGGAGAAAAATCTGATAAGCTGTTTCTTCCTATACATTTTTAAAATATTTTATTTTAGTAATTTTCATATTTATGAGAGTACTTATTAGAGGCAAAAAATGAAGAGATTTATTTTGACTGCCACATAGTGTTCTTTTCTTGAAAAGATAAATAATGGTGCTCCTTTGGTAGCTTTAAGTTTGCCAGACAAACTTTTAAAATTAGTTGGTTTATCCTTGTCCAGATAGCTGTTTACTAGGTAAACGGGAGAATAAAGCCATTTTCTTGGTAATAAAACTTTTAAAGAAGATGGGTTAACTATAGCGTGTAACTTATCCACACATGTAAGTACTGCAAACATGATATGGAAGCATAATCCAATCACTACTCTTTCTTTACTCCAAGCAAATAAGAGTTGGTGCACTGCACTGGTATATTGTGATGAGTAATCATTATTAACACAAAGCCCTTTATCGCTTATATGATTTAGAATTAGAAAATGGCCTCCCAAATTTTAATAGCACAAACCCTTATAACTATTAATACAGCCTAAATTGTCTTGACTGATGTTTGTAAGATATTTAAATCTTATTTTACATAATTTGGCTAAATGTTTTAATGGTTACTGGGGTAAATGGTTTACTATTTATGTTTTTCAGACAGCATAAAATAGAGGATGCTGCTATAGCATATGTAACTGAAAATGAAGAAATTACACACGAAAAAAAACCTGGAAAAAGCATACAACATTCAAAACCACGTGTCGGAAGAGGACGTATATATTATGCTAAATTCATTAACACAAATGCAAGAACATACAATGAACCAGTTCCCTACATAGATCCCAAAAAAGGGCCAGAAATACAGGTTGGACAGATGTTCATTGTATACAAATAGAGATTTAGATTCAGATGCTGTTTTGCAGAATAATTGGGTCACAGACTATAAAGGATGAGACACATCTCAGTAGTACTTATCATAATCCAATAGTTAAAAGCAGCAACCTGAAACTATTTTGGCAGCTGACTTTTACATATAAACAATACAGATACAGGGAGGGAATCTAAGTAATTGTTTCCCTAGATTGGGTCAGATTATTGCCACAAAGTAGTGCTTTGGGGTTACTACAGAAATTTCATGTATTTATGATATATATTCTAATATAAAAATGTCCCATGATACTCAGTAATTCACATACCTTCTGTAAAATAATAATCACTTATTGAAAGCATATGAAGTTCTAGGAATGAGCTGTTTTATATAAATTATATTCTTTAATCTCTACAACAATTTCTATGAAATCTTACTGGAAATAGTTTACAAATAACACATATTCCTTTGAGGTTAATTAACATATCTGTGATTAAGTAATAAGCAAATGTCACAGTCATATTTCTGACCCAGGGCTGTTGGTTTAGCCAAACCACACTTCATTGACTATCCCATGCTAAAAATATTCCATTATCTTTTTTATAAAGTCAGGTTTGTTGTGGTACAATTTATTGTATTAGTTTCCTATTGCTGGTGTTACAAATTTTCACAAACTTGAAAGCTGGTTTAAAGCAGCACATATTTATTATCTAGCTTAGAAGTCCAAAATCCATCTCACTGGCTGTTGCCAGGCCTAGTTCTTTCTGTAGGCTCTAAGGGTGGATCGGTTTCCTTGCCTTTCCCAGCTTCTAGAGACTGCCTACGTTCCTTGGTTTATGGCGCCTTTTTCTTTGAAGCCAGCAACACAGCATCTTCAAATCTTTCTCTGACCCACTCTCCTGACTCTCTAAGGACCCTTGTGATTAGATTGTACCCACCCAGATAATTCAGGATAATCTCCCCATCTCAAGAACCTTAATCGCATCTGCAAAGTCCCTTTGCTATGCAAGGTAACATTCACAGATTTGGGGCTTAAATCACGAACATCTTTAGGGACAGAGAGAGGGAGCATTATTCTACCTACGCTTACACAGTACATTAGTTACCCTTGTAGTGTATAATTCTCTGAATTTTGGCAAAGGTGTAGTCATGTTACTCCATCACAATCAAGCTATGAATCATTTCTATCACCCTCAAAAGTTCCCCTGTGCCCTTTTGTGGTCATCCCCTTCCTCTACTGCAACAGCCACTGATCTGTTTTCCATAGTTTTGCCCTTTCCAGAAAGTCATGTTAATGGAATTACACAGTATGTAGCTTATTGAACCAGTCTTTCAGAATAAAGCATCTGGGATTTGTCCATGTTGCTGCAGCATGTCACTAGTTCATTCCATTTTGTTGCTGCTACACACTTGCCATGTGACTTTGGGCAAGTCACGCTAAGCTTCAATTTCCTTATTTATATAAGGATAGTAACTGTCCCTCTCATAGGGTTTTTATGAGAATTAAAATATTTTTATCAGTTACTGTTCTAGACACTAGAGATACAGCAGTGAACAAAGTAAATGGGGGAAAAAATCCTGTCCTTACATAGCTTACATTTTAGTGAGGGAATAGATCAAACAAGTAAGCTGTATTGGAGTGTTACATGGTAGTAAGGGCAGCATGCAAGGCAGGATAAGGAATGCTGCAGGCAGAGCTGCAATTTTAAATTGGTGGTCAGAGAAGGCTTCACAGAGTGACATTTGAGTGAAGACCTGAGGGAGAGTGAGGGAGTAAGCATGTAGGAACCTGGCAGAAGAGCATTCATAATGCACAAAGGAAGCACTCACTAAACATTAGCTCTTAGTAGCAGCAGAATCCTAGTCTACTACTCTCTGCACAGTGATGGGGACTCATTTGCAGCTGAAAGCAGGATTCTATGAGAGAAGACCTAGTACAGTGCTGATCTAGGCAAGTGTTCAACAGATGGGATTCAAAATACGTCACAGCAAAGGTAATAATTTCTCATGTAGGTTTTTTCCAGCATATTTGGAAAAGGAAATGTGTACCATCTAAATGGTCTCAGGCCACTGTGCCAATGTCAGCCTCCTCCTACTCCACTTCTTTCCTCATCTCTCTGTGTGTTAGGTATAGTGATTTAACATTTAGATGGAGATTGCTTTTTGTGAGCTCTCTTCGTACTAATAACATCTGTTCTTGTCATAGACAGCACACCATGACTGTGAATGTGAGATCTTCTTGGGGCAGGAATTCCTGTGGTTAAATGTTCTTTGATTTCATGAACTAAACCCCTTTAAGGGCCGTATTGAGGGAACTTCATTTTGTACACTTGCTTATGCTCTCGTACCAATTATTTCAGAAAGAAATCAATTGTTATTGTTAGACCAGACCTACACTGGGGAAATTAATTTGGTACTAAAATCCAGATTAGTGAAGTTCTTACATTTCTTACAAAGGCTCATGAATGACTCTGAGCTCTAGTTCAGGGTTGAATTTAAAACTGTTCACTGAACTCATCCTTACATTGGCAATACTAAGAAAAAGAAGCTGGTTTGAGAATAGAAATATGAAACATAAAAGTTTAAAAACTTAATCCCAATTAATTTTCTCGTACTCCTACTCTATAGGTATGTTGGAAAAAAAATGAACAAAGGTGTTAAGAGCTGCTGTCATCAAGACTAGATGACAGAGTAGTAGCAGAATCATTATTAGTGCTGGACCTTTAAGAGATGGTGAAAGTGAGTTTGAGATGAAATAAGAGCTCAGATAAGGGAAGCTGTCAGTGAATATGAATGAGGAGAGTTACAGAGAAAGACTGAAGATACATCACTGAGTTACAAGCCTGTCTGATTTGGGTGTGGCAGGAAGGGAGTGTGTATATTTTTAAAACATAGCCTGGGCAACATGGTGAGACCCCATTTATACAAAAAAATAAAAATAAAAGAGCTGGGTGTAGTGGTGTACGCCTGTGGTCCCAGCTACTTGAGAGGCTGAGGCAGGAAGATTGCTTGCACCTGGGAGGTCAAGGCTGCAGCGAGCAATGTTCATGCCATTGCGCTCCAGCCTGGGTGACAGAGTGAGACCCTGCTCAAAAAGAAATAAAATTGGCTGGGCACAGTGGTTCACACCAGTAATCCCAACACTTCGGAAGGCCGAGGCAGGAGGGTAACTTGAGCCCAGGAGCTTGAAACCTGCCTGGGCAACATAGTGAGACCAAGCTCTACAAAACTAAATAAATAAATAGTCAGGCGTGGTGGCAAGCCTCTGTAGTCCCAGCTACTTAGGAGGCTGAGGCAGGAGGATGGCTTGAGCTCAGGAGTTCAAGGCTGCAGTGAGCAATGATCATGCCACTGTGCTCCAGCCTGAGCAACAGAGCAAGACCCCATCTCTAAAGACAAATTTTAAAATAATAAAGTAAAAAACAAAAACAATGAACTTAAACGTACTCATTTCTAACTATCCAAGGAATAATAAAGAATGTATATTTCACATATTTGTAAACTGTTCCTTTAAGATGACAGGTTTCTTTTTAAAGGTTAGCTTGGTTAAGAAAAAAACTGGTTGACAGTAATGCTGTCTTTATAATAAGAGTAAAGAAAATAAACTTGCCTAAATATTTTAAATGACACCTGTTGTTTTATGTGTTTTGCTAAGATAATATCTTTAGGATGCAACACGAGATTGGTTGGTTTTATTTACAAGATTTTTAAGATTTCTTACATTTCTACCTAGGAACATAAAATTGGGGATGCTAGAAAAAGTAAGAAGTTGTTTTAGCTCAGTCACTTCCAAAGAAAACTGGTTTGATTGTCTTATATTTTTGGCTGGGTGCGGTGGCTCATGCCTGCTATCCCAGCACTTTGGGAGGCTGAGGTGGGCAGATCATGAGGTCAGGAGTTCGAGACCAGCCTGGCCGGCATGGTGAGAACCCCCGATCTCTACTAAAAATACAAAAAATTAGCTGGGCATGGTGGTGTGCGCCTGTAGTCCTAGCTATTTGGGAGGCTGAGGCAGGAGAATTGCTTGAACCTGGCAGGCAGAGGTTGCAGTGAGCCAAGATCGTGCCGCTGGACTCCAGCCTGGGCAACAGAACGAGACTCCGTCTCAAGAAAAAATAAAATAAAATAAAATAAAAATATTTTTAAATATTGGTACTTTAAAAGAGATTATACTAGGTTGCCATTTTCAAAAGTTTATTTTTCAGAGCACTGATCCTTGCCTACCTGCTTAACAAAATAAATTTGCAAAGTCAAATATGTTTTGGAAAAGCTGTACTTTTACAAACCTTTCTCAGAGCTTCACAATTCACATTGGTATATAAAGGTTCTGAGAAATCTTGTGATAAGCTTATTTAACTTTGCTTTTCTCACTATTTCCCAGAGTTATTTAACTGTGGACACCTCCTTTGTATAACACCTATTAATATGCTGGAGAACTAGTGTTCAACAGAACACAATTTTGGAATTTGGAATTTTTTTATGGGGGGGTGCATTATGAACTGCTTAAAAACAGATTTTTTTAAGCACTCATAGCATCTATAGCAAAATAGAGATGAATTTAGATACAGTGTAACCAATATGACCTTAGCTGCCCTAGTGTTTGTGATAGCACTTCAATTTTTTTAAAGCCACTGAGCTCTACCAACAAAATGCGATGGTTTATGTGTAGGTTTTGTCAAAAGGCCATATTTCCTTGGGAATCCACAAAGTATGATTTTATGTTCCACAGATGACCACCACCAGCCATCTTGACTAGGCCATTGTGGCTGTGGAGCTTGGCTTACGACCTCTTGCATTCACTTAACTGGTTTCTCTAGGATACTTCACTTGCTTTTTACTACTTCTTGTCTGAGGATTCTCCCTTAATTTCTCAAAGAATGGAAAATAGGTCATCTTTACTAAAACATCTCTGAGAGCTTAGGGATACTAGGAGTATAACATAGAAACTGCCTTACACTGGCCTCCAAATGTGACTAAGGGACCCACAGCGCAACAGCCATTGGCCTTCCCAGAGCTGCAGGTTAGAAGGAGCCCCATCATCCGGAATCTCCAGGCAACTCCTCACCATGGAGCCCAGTGACTATCATCCTGGGGCAGGAAAGAAGACAGGCCTTAGACTGGTAGGGATAACTCCTCTCTGGGTCCAAAGTTTGAGTTAGGCAAAACCCCCTCTACAGTCTGCAAGATATGGTCTGTTCCCCAGAGCCTGGACAAAGCCATCACGCTAGGTAACTTCCCAGCTTATTTTGTCATAAATAACTGTGTTAACCCCCCACGATCCAATGTAAGTGATGGTACACAGAACAGTAAATTTTTTGTTAGTCTTTCCCTTCAGTATGATATAAAGATAAAGACGAGCCTCCATCTATCTCTTTCCTTAATCTCATAATCTTTTATGAGTAAATGCTTGGGCCAAAAAGGCACGCACATGTTGCATGGGCACATAAGCACTTTCACTCTTCCAGGAACAAACCAAACTTTTTAGGCATAAGGAAGACTATCCAGAAACACAAAAGATAACCTTTTTTTTGGACTGTAAGATTTCACTTATGCTAAAGTGAAAGTTCACTTATGCTAAAGTTTCACTCAGCTAAAGTGAAGATGCATCCAATTTATAACACTCACCAGAACACTTTCACAAACTGCAGAGGCTTAAAGTCACCAATCACATTTTAGGAAAAACTGTTCTCTATTTCCTTTATATTTGTGAAACAAAGACTATTTTGGCAAAATTCTCAGTTTAAAAGAAGTTTGCTCAAAAGATGAAATTATCTCTCTGCTTTAAGGCTAGCTTTGCATTACGCTTTTAAGAAAACATTATAGCCAGGCATGGTGGCTCATGCCTATAGTCCCTGCTACTCAGGAGGCTAAGGTGGGAGGATCACCTGAGTCTGGGAGTTTGAGGCTGCAGTGAGTTGTAATTGCACCACTACGCTCCAGCTTGGGTGACGGAGTGAGACCCTGTCTCAAAAAAATAATAATAACAAATAATAATAATTAAAGTCCATCAGCCATTTCCTAGTGCTTCGCTTATCCCAGAGTCATTTTTCCAGTAACTTGGGTATTAGCAAAATAAGTTTTTGATCAACAAAAGTAGATGATATGAAGTGTTTGTGTATGCTTTACAATCTTATAGAAGAACTTTCTCAGGATATTTACTGCTATGGTTTGAATGTTTGTCCCCTCCAAACTCACGTTGAAACGTAATTTCCATTGTAACTGTATTAAAAAGTGGGACCCTTAAGGGGTGATTAGGTCATGAAAGCTCCACCCTCATGAGTGAAATGAATGCCATTATAAAAGGCCAAGTTTTGTCCCCTCTTGCCCTCTTTTTGCTCTTCTGCCTTCCACTGTGTGAGGATGCAGTGTTCAAGGTGCCAACTTAGAATCATAATTACCAAACCTGCCAGTGCCTTGATCTTGGACTTCCCAGCCTCCAGAACTGTGAGCCGGTAAATTTCTGATCCTTATAAATTACCCAGTCTAAAGTATTCTTTTATAGCAGCACAAAACAGAGTAAGACGTGCACTTACAGCCTCTATTTTCACTTCTTAAATAATTTCATTTGGTTTGTGCTTAGCTGGTTTTACATTCCACAGCAGGTTTGACACAGCAGTGCAGCACAGAATTTAGAGGTGTGCACAAAGAGGTTGGGGTTTGAATTGTGGCGGTGCAGCAGTCTGCTAGTGATATACCTTGGGGAAGTTACTTCATCTCCTGGCAGTTTTGTCATCTGTAAAGTGGGTGTGCCTGCCTCATAGAATTGTGATGAGCCTAAGACAAGACCTATAAATCCTAGACCTTGGGGCATAATAAGCACTATTATAATTGTGAAGTGGAGTGGAGAAGAGCTGCCAGAAGCAGGCGCTCTGACAAGAGTAAGATGTGACTATTTTCAGCCAGATAGTGAGAAGAAACCATCTGTTTAGTAATCTGTTCTAGAATTTTCCTAGGATCTACATCAAGTAGACTTAATTTTTAAAATTCACCTTTTAGCCCATTCTGAAAAATGAAGCATTAGCCAATCTATTCTCCAAAATCCCCTAGTTCCTAAATTTCTGTCATCTCTGCAGAAATTACCCCAGTTACAATTACCAATTATTCCATTACTCCTGCTTACAATTTGTCATTGGCCTAAAAACTGGCACTCTTATAAAGTGACAAAGTGAAGTCCAACTGTCTCATCAGCTCTTCGGGGCTTAGTTCTTTGGTACGTGTTCATCCCATCTTTTTCAAGTTAACTGTAATTTTCCTTAACAACCTCAAGTTGAGTAGTTCTTACTTTCCTGAACAGCATTCTTCTCTCCAAACTGTTAGCCGGAACACAAAAGATATCCTTTTTGGGGGCTGTAGGATTTCACTCAGCTATGAACAATTTTTTCTAGAAAACGTTATTTTTGCTGCCTTTGACAATTGTATAAATTATCAATTTATAAAATTTCATAAATTTATAAATTTCTTCTACTTCTAAGTTTCTTGACAATCTTCTGACAAGCTGAATCCATTAATTAATTTTTAAATCTAATGTTGTATATGTCTTTTATATATGCCTGTCTTTTTAGAAACTAAGCTCATTTGAGAGCTGACTCCCTAAGCAGCCACACAGGTTGTTTTTTTTTTTAAAGAAACATCTCCCTTTTTGCATCAATGTAGCCTCAATTGTATTGTCAGTATTTTATCTATTAGAATTGCATATTTATCCCCCTTGAATCATAGTTTAGAAGTCTTTGGCTATGGAATCATAGTTGATTTTCAAAAGGCAGACTTGCTTCCTTATAGCCCACGGTAGGTGTTTGATTATACCAAAAGTTACTTTCATACCCTAATTGTATTCCAGGAACTCTTAGGTGTCATAGGGTTTCTCAAGCGTTTTCTTACCACCACCTAATCAATCAGTTTTAAAATATTTGGTCAGGCCGGGCGCAGTGGCTCATGCTTGTAATCCCAGCACTTTGGGAGGCCGAGGCGGGCGGATCACGAGGTCAGGAGATCAAGACCACGGTGAAACCCCGTTTCTACTAAAAATACAAAAAATTAGCCGGGCGTGGTGGCGGGCGCCTGTAGTCCCAGCTACTCGGAGAGGCTGAGGCAGGAGAATGGCGTGAACCCGGGAGGCGGAGCTTGCAGTGAGCCGAGATTGCGCCACTGCACTCCAGCCTGGGCGACAGAGCAAGACTCCGTCTCAAAAAAAAAAAAAAAAAAAAAAAAAAAAAAAAATTTGGTCAGAATTAAGTTGAGTAACAGTTCCCCTCTCTACTCTCTCAACGTCCAAGAAATCAAATTGTCATACATGCTAATGAAGAATCTCAGTTTTCCCTTTCTTGTGTACTTAGGTTTTAGTACCAAAATTCAGTAACATTAGAGAGATTTCCCCTTAGAACAAAGTTATCAAACTGAGTCATTAGTGAATTACAAATCAATGAGTTGCAGTCAGCAATGTGAAATGAAATAGGAAAGCAATAAAATAGAATAGAAAAATAGCTAAGCACACTGCATATAGTAAGAATAAGTATTTTGTGAAACTTTTGTTTCAGTTTTATGTATGTGTAGCATTGTGTGCTCTTGTATGACATAAAATTTATTTCATGGTGCAGGCTAGGGACTAAAACCTCTGAAAACCACCATTTTTAGATGATAGTACATTATTTGTATTGTCATAATGAAAAGTTTAGAACATAATTTTTTAAATTAAATATTTTATACATACACGTGTACATATATAATAAAATCATAGTATAAAACAAATACAGCTATTTTGCTGATTTTTACCATTTCATTTGTTGATAGAAGGAAGGTAGCTTAAGAATTCAGTAGCTGTATTTTAGCTAAAAATATATGACAACTCATTTTTCAGTGCCTTCAAAGAAATACATTTTTTGTGAAAAGATATTTCTAGATTTCAGAACTCCACATTAGTACTGGGATATCCACTAACTTGTTAAATTGAATTACTGAATATCCATAGACATCAAGCAATACATGAAAATGCCCTACAGTATCCAATATTGTGTTTCCAATTATTTTCTATAAAGGGTGACTGGTGGTCACATGGTAAAGCACTGGAACCTGTCTTCCTACCACCTTATGACTCTAAGAGCACCCAGAGGAGTGACTTCCAAAAACCAACGTGTCCACTGGTTTTGCCAGTCAAACACAGCAAGACGCAAAAGCCTTCTTGTGGAATAGGTAAGGTTTTGCAGTGGTAAAAACCTTTTTTGTTATCTCAAATTATTGCTACCAAAACTAAGATGTATTAGATGTCCTGATACCTCCTGAAAATAATTACTTCTCTACAGAAGTTGAAAATACACACACAGCAAATACAGCCCTTGGGAAATTTGTTATTTCTTCCTAGTGGACAGTTTGTCTCCAAACACAGTTAATGTGACATAATGAAAATTGTACTGATCATTAATAACACCAGCCTCAAAGTCAGAAACTGAGTAGCATTCTGCTCATTGTTGTTGCCACCACATTTTCATAGTTATAACTACTGTCACTTCAAGGAAGGTAGTTGATGAAGGGGGCTATTAGATAATCTGTAACAGTGACCTGTCCTTTAGAAAGATAATAAAGTTTCCACTTCTGGTTCAGTATAGTAGACTGAGCGCACATATCTAAATTCCCTGCCTTCCAAGACCCTATTACTATAAATAGTAGCAAAGCAATAAACTCTTAAGGGTGAAGAGAATAGAAGGAAGAACTTTCTGGAATGTAGCAAAGACTAGAAGCCTATTGATAGATAAGAGAATAAAGCAGCAATATCTAGAAGGAGATGCAGCAAAGAAAAGACAATCTGCCTGGCCAAAGCCCTGACTGAGCTACATGCCGAGCCAGCAGACATAGTGGAAGGCAAAAATGAAAAGCAGCTAGGAGGGAGTCAGAGAGTTACTTCAAAGCCTGTCCCTTAAATAAAGGCTCCAGTCATGAGCACTCCACCCTCTCCCAACATTAAGACTACTAGAGCCCAGTGTCTTAGCCAGATGTCAACTACCACACCAGTTATTTCGGTAAATCAAGCTGATCCCCCCGTCCCCTTCTTATGAATGGACAACCAAAGGTTAGAATTATGCCAATTAAAAAAAAAAAGATTTGGAAGATAAAGGCAGGCAAATATCACACAGCATAAAACAACACAACAAAAGCTTGGAAAATGAGAAGGAAAGCAAAACAGAAGATCTGTTTGGGAAATCCAACTTTTCTGGAGCTCCAGAAAAGAGAAGAGTAAAAATGAAGGTAGATAATTAGCAAAACATAACATTTATTGAGCACATACTATTTGCCAGGCACTTTATGGAACTTTCTAAATATTAACTCATTTAATTCCCACATGAACTCTATGCAATATAATAGTGCAGTAATATTATTAATATTCTTATTTTTCAGATAAGAAAGTGTAGGGAGGCAAAATTTTACCTCTACCCTTTCAGTGTTTTTGGCTGGGCTTGAGAATTAAGTTGACACAAAGATCAACAGGAGAAAAGCATAAAAATTTATTTAATACACGTTTTACATAGCAGGGGAGCCTTCGTAAGGAAATGAAGACCCGAAGGCACAGAAAGAACACATATACTAAATCAGACAAAGAGTAGTACATTGTAAAAATGGGACAAGGCAAAGGAGTTTGGGCTAGGGTAATTGGGTAGAGATGACTAGAAAGATAAGGGTGAGTTTAACAAGGTTTCCTTGTCTAGATTTCCCCTCACCTCAAATTCCTGCACTTGGTAAGAATGATGCTTTCCTTCTAGTATAGGATATCTTTTACATAGGAATTTCATCTCCTGCTTTTGAGAAAGAGAAGGAAGGTCAAACTGTTTTCTTGCATCTGCTGTTTTTCAAGTGCCTTTAACTCAATATAGTCAATATGCCAGAGTGGCATTTTAGAGTAGCATGTTCTAAACTCCTTTGAAAGCAAGCATGGAGTTGAAATAACGTGCCCCAGGCTAGAGTGAATAGTTGGCATTTGCACCCAGCTAGCCTGACTCCAGTACGTATACTCATAACCAGTACTGTATAGTACTCTACACAATCTCTAAAATAATAACAAAGTTTCCCTACATAAAATGCATTAAAAGGGTCTACTGAGTGCTTCTAAGTATGAAGGGGAAAATGATGCACACCCTACATATCATTACAAAATTGCAAAACAATCATCGTCAACAGAAGATTCTAAAAGTTTCCATAAAGGGATAGAAAAATAAGTCACCATCTAAGAAATAAGTATCAATATGGAATCAGGCAGCACTGATGCAAGAGTACAATGGAGTTAGTATCTTCAAAGTTCTCAGGGGAAATACTTCTTGACCTAGAAAAGGGAATTTATTTGGCATGGATACTAAACCTTTTTTTTTTTCAAGTGGCACTGGGCATTACACCCACTGAGAAGGAAATGAAGTCCGGGCACAACATTTGACCCTTAAATGAAAAAAACTGCATGTAATTATGTAATACTATGCATGCTGTTTAGTAGTTTTCAACTTTTAGGCTCAATCTATAGACACAATTTAAATATGGTTACAGAACAGAATGTATCTTAGCAGCTTTAATAAGAAAAGTAAGTGCACAACTGATAGAAGATGAGAAGTAGAAGAAGGGTGCTAACATCATTATTTGTGATATAGGTAATCAAGAGATACTATCCAGTGGGGGTGAAACAAGGAATAGATGTTTAAGGTGAAAGTCAAAGGAACCAGTCTAAAAACCAAATTTCTCTAACCCTGGCTTATTTACTGAGCTTCAAGTTCACATATCCAAACACCTACTTAACATCTCCTCTTGGATAGCTAGTCACCTTTTCAAACTTGATATGGCTGGAATAGAATGTTTCATTTCCCCCAGCCAAACTTATCCTCCACGAGTCTTCTCCATCTCAGTGAATGCCACCTTCACTGTCCCACCAGGTGCTCAAGTTTTGATAAGCTAGAAGGCATTATAAAACTCTCTCCTTTCACTCCTCGCCCCCACATTCAATCCATCAGCAAATTGTGACACCTGTATCTCCAAAAAGACCCCAAATCTATTCCTTTCCATCTTCACTGTATTACAGCTGCTATTAACCTGCTGCTTCTTTCTCTGTATGTGTTTTCTGCATCATTGTCAAACGATCTTTTTAAAAACACAAATGATATTCTCCTCCTTTAGATTCTCCAGTTACTTCTCACTGTTCATAGAATAAATTTCAAATTCCTCACTATGGCCTACATGGCCCTTTTTGATCTACGTTTTCATTCTGTGTGAAAGAAATAGAAACTGGAAATGATGCATTTGAAGTGTGGTTTGTACAAGAAACACAAAGTGGAATTCCAGTCAGTGGACACCTCCTCAAAGAAAATGGCTTGGCATGCCAATAAAAATTTGATGAACTGGTTAAAATATGTATCTACATATGGCATATGATTTTTTGTTTTAACTTTCTTTGGTAGCCAACCAGTCCCTTCCATGTAACGAGCAGTTATGGTACTTCAGCTACTCAAGTTGAAGGGATGTGGAAGAGTGGTGAAAGATGATACTGGAGAGATGGGCTTTGTTCTGGGTTGGTAAGGCAGGGCTCAGCCATTTCATAAGGGATCTCCCAAAATCAGGGTCTGTAGATCTACTTAATTTGCCCAGAGAGAAATCCTCCAAACCTCTGCCTAGGATGGAGGACAGAAAATCCAGAAGTCCCTTAAGTGGTCCTCTGCAACATCACCTTGTCCCCCTGCCCCACGCTCCCTGCCTCAGAGGCATCTGATGCCTCCCGATTCCAAGGCACTCCTGGAATGCTGTGGCATTAATTGGTTTAATTTTTACCCCATTCCCTTCCCCCGTAGCACTTAACTTCCAGTTTTCTGCAGTTTACTTAAGTCTATTGCTACTTATCCATCTGTTTTCCAGCTTCCAAATGTGTTAAAATCTTCACTCTCATTTAGTTCTTTTTTTCCTTAAGGACGTAAGCCCTCTTAAATTTCTGTAGTGTGATTGTACTGGGGCTTGGGGAAGGAATGGGGGAAATGCACATTGAATTTGCCATGTTTAACTGGAAATCACAGCAACTTTGTCACCATCAACACTTCTTTTATAATATTGGTTCAGTATTAAACTTAGTATTGTGTGAATCTGAACCCATTAAATTTAATCATTCTGTTTTGCTCAATTTATGAAGTGAGAATAATTCCTACTTTGCAGGACTGTTGTGAGAAACAACATGTAAAGTGCCTAACACAGTGTTTGCTACATAGTAGACAATAAATGGTAACTGCTTCTCTTATCAATTATTGCATTGTACTAGGATATGTGTTGAGTTGAAATTTAGCTTGAGAACCTGGCATGATTCTCTCTCTGTTCTTTTATTGGTATTTCTTCTTCTCTCTCTGTTCTTTCGTTGGTATTTCTCATGGCCAAGTTCATTATTGTATCCTAGGGTCAATGCCCAGATTCAATAAATATTTATTAGTTAAATGATAATTATACATTCTTCAATAAAGTCATAATGTAATTTAAAGTAACATATACTGCACAATATAGGCCTGCAATGTATTCATATTTCAGATATTTGGATATTAGATGAAAATGATTTTTAAAAAACAAAATATTTTAATGTAACATTTAAAAATATGTATATAGTCTATATGTGCCAGATTTTTGACTATAAGCATATGAACATGCATATAAACATGCACTAATATGTGCTTATAAATATGCACTAATACCAATTAAAAGTCATCTCATAGTCATTCTGTTCCATCAGCCCACTTAATTACGCCTGGACTTTGGCATTTCAGCAATGTTATCTTGTGCCGACAATTCAAAGTGCCCTTTATGTCTTCTACCACACACAATTTCCTGGCTGCCATCCACAGTCAGTTAACAAATGGCTATGCTCCATCATATTTGAGTCCCTGTAAGAATAAGTGTTCACATTTGGTTTTATATAATAAAACTTTATAAATTAGAAAGTCTAATCTAATATGTGAAGGGAGTATTTTGTACTTAAATAAAACCTTGCTGATTATCAACAACTTGATATTTCAATGTTCTTTTCAATTGCAAATTCAGATATAGTGGTAAAATTAATTTTCTAAAATAGGTTTTAGTTTGTGTTGCTTCTTTTGCACCAAAATGTAAAAACAATTTTTTGCTACAGTTATGCTTTTTTCTTTTTACTGTATTTTGAAAATCTATACTATTATTTTTATATTAATAGTCTTTATATGTAAGATCAGAATACTGAGAAGAGTGGGATTTAAGAGAAAATATTACTGATGAATGATCTTTAAGCAGACACAAAGAGTTAAGAAAATAACATTTCTCAAGGTAAAACTGCTAAGTTCCCACCAATATAAGAAGCAAATTGTATGTTTGAATAAATCCTGGCTTTGTTGGTAAAATATAAATGGTTAGATAGCAACTTGTTTAGAAAATTCTAATTTTAATTAGATCAAGTTTCCAAGAAAGAGAGAGTGGATTTCAAACATTCTTCACGGACTTTGCCTTATTTTTTGCAGTTCTCATCTAACAAGGCTTCTTTCAAGTCATTACTTTGGGTACAATTTGAATTCTTAAGTAGAGTAACCACTAACAATCTGAATGTCTTCTTTGATGTTTTCATGTTTAGATATTCCTCACTATTGAGGGCTTCTGTAAATGTCTCATATGCTTGTATAAATGAATATAGTCGTTATGTCTAATTTTAATAGGTGTAATGTCTGAATAAGGAATTTCCCTTTATAATAACTCAGATTCCTTTCTCCCCCCTTTATTTCCATGAAGAAAAAGAATTTTTTTTTTTTTTTTTTTTTTTTTTTGAGATGGAATCTCCCTCTGTCGCCCAGGCTGGAGTGCAAGTGGTGTGATCTCAGCTCACTGCAACCTCTGCCTCCCGGGTTCAAGAGATTCTCCTGCCTCAGCCTCCTGAGTAGCTGGGATTACAGGCACCCACCACCATGCCTGGCTAATTTTTTAAAAATATTTTTTAGTACAGACAGGGTTTTACCAAGTTGGCCAGGCTGCTCTTGAACTCCTGACCTCAGGTGACCCACCTGCCTCAGCCTCCCAAAGTGCTGGGATTACAGGCGTGAGCCACCGTGCCCAGCCGAAGAATTATTATTAAAGTTATTATTTGTGAGATTGTGGGAGGTTTTAGATTACTATTTAAAAGATTCATTTTAATTGATTTAATTGACTTCCTTCTGAAATATTTGTTTTAGTGATTTGCATAACAAGCTACCTCAAATTTAATTGCTTAAAACCACAGTCATCTTGTTAGCTTAATGTTCTGCAATCTTGGCTGAGTTCAGCTGGGTAGTCGTTGGTCTGGTCGGTGATGGTCACTTGTGTGGCCACATTCACTTGGCAGATGGACTGAGGACTGGACTCAGCTGGGATGCAGGAATGACGGGGCCTCTCCTTCTCCATGTGGTCACTCCACGTGGTTTCTCCAGCAGGGTAGCTGGACTTCTTACTACCAAGAATGCAAAAGCAGAAGCTATAAGGCTTTCTTAAAGTTTATGGCTAGTACTGGTATAGTGTTACCTCTGTCATATCCTGTTGGTTAAAGCTAATCATAAGACCAGCCCACATTTACGGGGAGGCGACTATACAAGGATTTGAATACTGGGAGGCAGGCCTGATTCATTGGGGCCACCAATTTAAGAGACTACGACAATACCCTTAAATAGTCATTTAAATGAGAGTTTAGGAGTAGCCATCTCTTCACCTTTCATCGTCTGAAAATGTCTTTAAGTTGCCCACACTCTTTAATGAATGAAAGCATAGCTAAATGCAGAATTCTGGGTTCACAATTAATTACCCTTTACACTTTGAAGATATTACTCCATTGTCTCCTGGATTTTATTGTTATGTCAAGTCTGCAGGCAGTTCAAATTCTTTGAGAGTAATCTGTTTCAGTATAAGATTTTTAATTTCAAAGACAGCCTTTCTATATAAAAAGGTATTCATAGTTACTTATGATTTAAATATTCCAGTTTGAACATTATAAATTTGAAAAACATTTCCTTAAGTCTTTAATTTTTAAATATTGTATAAAATAAGAATGGCATCTTTCACTTGTTTGACATTTAACTCAACTTGAACAAATGAAATAAACCTTTACAATGACTCATTTACGAAACATAGTCAATTAACTTCTGTTAGCATTTTAAATTGCAAGTTTGTTGATTTAATTATGTTCTGTTTTCCAGAACTACCATTCAACCAGCAATCCCATTACTGGGTATATACCCAAAGGAATATAAATAAAGACACATGCATGCATATGTTCATTGCAGCACTATTCACAATAGCAAAGACATGGAATCAACCTAAATGCCCATCAACTGTAGACTGCTTAAAGAAAATGTGCACATATACACCATGGAACACTATGCAGCCATAAAAGGGAATGAGATCTGGTCCTTTGCAGGAACATGGATGGAGCTGGAGGCCATTATCCTTAGGAAACTAATGCAGGAACAAAAAACCAAATGCCACTTGTTCTTATAAGTGGGAGCTAAATGATGAAAACACATGGACACAAGGGAACAACAGACAGTAGGGCCTGTTGGATGGTAGAGGGTGGGAGGAGGGAGAGAATCAGGAAAAATAACTAATGGGCACTAGGCTTAACACCTGGGTGATAGAATAATCTGTACAACAAACCCCCATGAGACAAGCTTACCTATATATAACAAACTTGCACATGTACCCCTGAACTTAAAATAAAACTTTAAAAAATAATAGTTATTATATTCTGTTTTCTTCTCAAATACTTTAAACATCTTTACAAGAAAAACTTAAAGCTTTGACAATCAAAACATTTCCAAATCCTTAAATAATTTCTATACATTCAATAAATTAAACCTAATAAATATTATAAAACCTAATAAACCTTGGGCCTACTGTGGGCTTACTACCTATGGGGTAGCCGTGTTCCACAAGGAGAAGAAGAAAAAACCTAATAAATCTTGCAAAACCTTGTAAATCTAATAAATTCAGATACCTTAAATATTTTAATACTGTTTATAAACTTAATCAGATTTCCCTAAAATTGTCAGCACAACACTAGTATTTGATCAAAAATTTTTTGACATAATGTACTAAATAACAAATTACAGGTTTAATTTTCTTTGCTTTCTCATCTCTATATTTAATCCCAAAGCTTCCCAGAATTAAAAAGTTTTACCAGCCACTTGCTTTAGTAGTGTGTAAATCCCAGAATACTGGTTTTGAGTATTAGTAAAGCATTAAATTTGTTTTATATTGGTTTTGAAAAGAAGCTACTCTATAACCAGTCTTTACTTGTTACCCTGTAAGAAAAATTGTCTGATATGCTATTTGTATTTCATCTGATCCATGGCTAGATATTATTGTGATTATTACAGACAGTTAACTGGCAAAAATTGTATGTATCTGTACAAAACATCATTACGACATGTTTTGAAATATACATTGTGAAATGGCTAATTAAGATGTTTATTACTTCACATACATTATTTTTGTGGTGAGAACACTTAAAATCTATTATTTTAGCAATTTTCAAGAGTACAATACATTAACTATGGTTACCATGTCATACAGTCATCCCTTAGTGTCCAGCGGATTGGTTTCAGGACTCCTGTGGATACCAAAATCCACAGGTGTTCAAGTTCCTTATATAAAGTAGTGTAGTATTTGCATATAACCTATGCACAGCTTCCCATATACTTTAATCTCTATATTACTTAGGATACTTAATACAACGTAAATACCATGCAAATAGCTGTTATTGTTTTTTATTTGTATTATTTTTGTTGTTTATTCTTCCTGAAAAGTTTCAATCCATAGTTGGTTGAATATGTGGATGCAGAACCTATGGATAGAGAGCACCAACTGTACATTAGATCTTTTAAACTTACTGTTCCTTTCTAACTGAAATTTTGAATACTTTGACCAACAAAATCTCCCCAGTCCTGCTCCCTCCAGAGGGCTTTTAATGATGACAGATTTTGCTTTATGCAGTTCACTTACTGAAACATCAATATAACTTAAATCCATCTTATGTAGATCTCTTTGCAGTAGGTAGATGTAAACTCTGTTGTCTGAGAATTTTTCAGGTGTGGAAATTGCTGTCATCTGATTTTAACCCAATAGAAAGCATAGCATATACATTTCCAGTTTGGGGCAGCTTATTTGCCCCAACTGTTACTGTCACCTTAGGCAGCTGTAATGTTAAACAACTGTCCCTGATTGTTTTGGATGAACACCTGGTCGTGGGGTGAGGCAGGGGCAGGGTGGCAGGGGTGCATAATTCACTTTCAGGGCTCTAAGTCATGTCTAAAAAGACAAACCCTGCAGGCCAGGTTAAATAATGACAGTTCTCTGAGTTGGTATTTGTGAGACACTCCAAACCCCTTCCGCTTCTTCCAGTAGTTGATAGGCTTCTGGTTTTCATCATAATTGAAGGGCTCTTGGTTTTCAAGGCTTCTGCAGAGGGGAGATGGGTAGGGGAGTGGGTGGAAACTGCATGAGTTAAAATGTCATCAAACTTGCTTTTATTATGAAGATTAAGCCATTTTTCTTGAATAAATGCTCCTTAGATTATTGCATGCCTTTGATTAATTTCCAGAGTTCTAAAAAAGTTGATTTTGATGACTTTTGCCAGTGTATTCATTGCTTTTGTGGAGGAGCAGCATTTTCAAAGGTCCTTAACTCTGAAATTACCACTGATGTTCTGTCCCATTAGTTTCCATGTTACAAATATCTCCTTCCAATCTGCCATCTCTGTTAGCTTTGCCCATGGTGTCTTTCATGGAGCAGTTCTCCTGTGTTTATTAATATAATCAAGTTTTTACCTTATGGGTTGTGTACTGGCTGTTTTAAGGGGTTTTTCCTACTCTTAGGTAAAGAATGTTTTCTCCTACATTTTCTTATCTTGATTTTATACTTTTACCTTCCATAATTAGGTCTTTAATCTTTAATGCATGCACTATTAAATAGGGAATCAATTCCATTTTGCAGCATGGAGTGAACCACTTTTCTGAATACCATTTATAAAATAATCTGCACTTTTCCCATTTACTTATAGGACCTCCTTAATTTTATGTTAAGTTTCCGTATATAAATGAGTTTGTCTGCAAGCTGTCTGTTGTGTTACTTAGGTTAATTTTCAGTTCTTGGATCAGTACCAAAATATTTTAATTATATGGATTTTTAGCTTGTCTTAATATCTGATATGGAAAGTCTCAATTATTCGCCCTTCTTTCAGAGCTGATTTGTGGGATTTATTTTTCTATTCAAACATTGAAATGTATAACATTCCTCAAAATATCCAGCTAGAATTTTGATTGGGTTGTGGTGACATTATATATTAATTTAGGAAAAAATCACCATTATAATAAAATACTATCATCCTATTCAAGAGCATAGAATGTCTATTCAGTTCTACTTTTAGGTCTTTAACAGAATTTAAAATTTTTCTCTATAGTGATCTTCTGAATGCTTTCTTAAGTTCTAGAAACTTCATACTATATGGTTTCCATTTCTACTAAGAATGTATGTTATTTTTCATTGTATCTTCTAGTAGGTTATCACTATTGTAGAGAAATGCTCTTGATTTTTTATTTTTATACATTTATCCAACGTCTGTTTACTTTGCCATACTCTTGTTCTCATAATTTATGGACTCTCGTGGTTTTTCTATTCAGGTAATTATATTACCTACAATTACTTTTTTTTTCTCCTTTGTAATCATTATACTACTTGTTTCTTTTTTATAGTATTCACCAGGGTCTCCATTAATGTTAAACAATAGAATTTTAGTTCTGAGTTTTTATGGGTATAATACTTAGAATGTTCTGTTCTTTAATCCTTATCTTTTTCAGGAAACAAAAATTTTTGTTATTTTCTTTCTTATATCTCAGACATCCTCTTTGATTTATTTCTAGTCTTGAATTCTTCCTCTAGTTTTTCAAAGTAGGTCTGTTTTTTTGGGGAAATCATCTGAGGCCTTCCTTTCCTTCCCATATTTTTTAAATTTTGGCTTCACAGTTAAATGAAAATTTGGTTGGATATAAAAACTCTAGGCTGAAAGCGCTTTTCAATATTAAAAAATTAATTATCTTGTGTCCAATGTTGCTATTGAGAAATTTGATATTAACCTGTTGTTACTCCTTCATAATTTACCTCTTTGAAAGCATTTATAATTTTTCTTTGTCCCAGATGATCTTAAATTTCTCTATTAAATGTCTTAGATGCAAGTTTTTCCTTTATCTGTACTGCGGGATCGAGAGGAGAGTGAGAAGCCCAGCTAGGGTGTAAAATTTAAGGAGGCACTCACTCCCAGGGTCATGCAAGTGCCTCCTTAAAGTTTTGCATCCTTTGTGCCTCATTGCCTCATCTTTCTCCTGCCCCTGCTACCTGTTTGGTATTCTGTGAGCTCTTTCAATCTGAGGTGTTTGATCTTTCTTTAATTCTTGGATACATATCATCATCATTTTCTCAAATATTTCCTTTCCGTCCCTCTATTTCTTCTTAGTTCTGGTGTTGATACTTCCACCTTCCATGTCTCTGAGCTTTTCTTTATTTATCCTTTCTTGCTGCCTTCTGGGACAGCTTCTCAGTCTGATTTTCTAGTTGATGATTCTTGTTGTCTAGACAATTTATTTTTTTGTTTCAACTGTTAATGCTTTTTATTTCTAACATTTTATGTTATTCCTTTTTATGACCTGTTCTTGTTCATATTAACAATACCTTGTTCTGTATCTTTGAGGATATTTGTTATGCTTATTTTAAATTCTTGGTATATTGGTTCCGATAATTCTGCTTCACACAGTATATGTTTTAAAATTTCCTTTTATGGTCAAATTTATGGTAGATCATGTTCCCCTAGGGGAATCAGTAGCCCTGTGCAGGCAAAGGCTGAAGGCCAGGGTCTGGTTTGTGTGTCTCCCACTAAATTTAAGGAAAGAAAATGAGGCTCAGGCCAGAGAGCTTCTGATACCACAAAACCTATTTTGACCATTGTTAATTACTGTCACTCTACTAGGCTGGTCATGTAGTCAGGAATCCACCCTACCACCCTTAAACTGTTAAAAAAAAAAAAAAAAAAGGCATCACTGAGATAAGTCAGTATCTTGATGTTTTTAATTCACCAGCATTGACGGTTGCTGGGGGAATGTTGGAGGAAGACATGCCCAAGGGGGCAACATGTACCTGGAGGGACTTCTGTGCTCTTCTGATATTACTGTGTTGACAACAACTGGCTAGGCAGTTGCTGCCAGTTTCTGTGGCCCTGGGCAAGCATGATCTTCCCAAGGCAATGTGAGGGAAAGTCAAGAGCAGATTTTAAAAGCTCTCCCCCAACTTATTCTCTCTTGGCTACATCTGACCTTCCTACCCTCCAGTCCAAATTACCACCAACCCTTCGTACCAGTTCACTAAAGCCTTTGGGTTTCTCACAGTGTTTTTTTGATAGCTCCGGTTCCTGCTTCCTTTTCCCTTCCGTGGTTTCCCCTTTTGTCAGGACACAAAAGAGCTGGCCCTTTGCTAACTTCGAAGACTCCATAATTTGACCCTAGCATCCTATAGACCTCACAAACACTGCCGTTAATTTTCACAATTCCTAAAGCAAATTATTGTTTTCTTCATTTTAGAGAGGAGGAAATAGAATTTCAGTGAAATTCAGTGATTTTTTTCAAAGTCACACAACTAGGAAATGTGGTAAAGCCAGAATTTGAAAACATGTCTATTTTATTCCCAAATGCATGCTTTGGATACTTCATTACCACCACCTAATTAATGCCTAAATTTAGAGCTGCTTCATTCTGTCTATCCACGAGGTTATGAAACTGTGTCCGAACATACTAATGTTCTGTGAGCTGGACCAGGCACGGTATTCATAAAAAAAAAGGTCATCTTTTCCCACTTGGTGGAAAAAAATATAAATTATGGATAGAATTTTCTCAGTGTCATGCTTATTAAATCTCTGCACTACTGTTTTCTGTTTTCTAGCAAGTTCTAAAAGAAACATAATGATTAAGTAGAAAAGAGTTTTGAGCAGTTGATTGCAATTAGAAATCAAGAAAATGTTAACAGTTAACTTTTTTTATACTGCTAACTGGGAAAAGATCGCCATTTTGTAATGTATAAGTATTTGAATATTCATCATTCTTGCTAATAAAATTAGTTTATAACAATGTCTGAATATCAAAGTGAATTCATGAATGCTTAATAAATGTAAATTTACTAATGTTTTTTCTTATGTATTCCTCTAATTTTAAAGGTGTGATTTTTAAAAGTTAAATTTTATTTTTTAATAGTTAATATATGCATATGGCACAAAATTCAAATGGTACAAAAAGATATACAGTGAAAACTGAATCCACTTCTCCCCACCTCTGTCCTCCAGTCACCCAGTTCTCTTTCCCTACAGTCACCACTGTTACCAGTTTGTTACATAGCATTTCATAGATATGTTAGTTGTACATAAACTCTAATGTACTTTTTTTTTTTTTTTTTGAGACAGAGTCTTGCTCTGTCACCCAGGCTGGAGTGCAGTGGCACGATTTTGGCTCATTGGAACCTCCGCCTCCCAGGTTCAAGTGATTCTCCAGCCTCACTCTCCTGAGCAGCTGGGACTATAGGCATTCACCACCACGCCCAGTTAATTTTTCTTTTGTATTTTTGGTAGAGACGGGGTTTTCACCATGTTGGCCAGGATGGTCTCGATCTCTTGACCTTGTGATCTGCCCACCTCGGCCTCCCAAAGTGCTGGGATTACAGGTGTGGGCCACTGTGCCCGGCCACATACTTATTTTTTAAGGGAGAAATTTTTGTCCTTGATAGAATTTTATTTCACTAAACCTTTTTTATTGCCAGCAACAGTACTGAAAGTTTGCCCTGATTCTTTAAATAACCTTCTCTGCTGAAAGTAAAACTGACTTTTAAAAATTATTTAAGATGTTAAACATACATGGAGCTGAGACAAATATAATGAACTCATATACTCATCACCCAGATTGAAAGATTATTTAAAAGTGATTTTTAAGGGATTTCATACTCTTGCAAATTTTTCAGAACCCCTGTTATTGGGCGAAATGAAAAGAATTATGTGTTCAACTACAACTGCAGCAGCCCTAGAGTCTTCCAATGGATTCCATTAGTGCTAGCTTCGGCATACAATGTCTACTCCGTGGCCATAGCCACTGGCCAAACTATAGATTCAACATAGAATTTCTCATACTCTTTCTAGTAGTGAAAAGTTAACGAATTATAGTTATGCTTTCCCTAAAACATATTGGTATCTGTGTAAAAAGCATATCTAACAATTTTTTTTTTTTTCTTAACGAGACAAGATCTCTCTTTCGCCCAGGCTGAAGCACAGTGGTGCAGTCATGGCTCACTGCAGCCTTGAACTTTTGGGCTCAAGCGATCCTCCCACCTTAGCCTTCCGAATAGCTGGGATTATAGGCACATGCCACCATGCGTGGCTTATTTTTTGTAGAGATGGGGTTTCACCATGTTCCCCAGGCTAGTCCTCAAACTCCTGGGCTCAAGCAATCCTCCTGTCTTGGCCTCCCAGGGCATGCTGGGATTACAGAAATGAGCCACCATGCCTGACCATATTGTTGCATTAATATTAATTTTAAAAATTACTAATAATTCCACATGTGGGGCTAATTTGGTTATTTTGATTTGGCTCTTTTCATGAAGAAAGAATGGTGAATCCATTCTATTTATTATTTAGATGTGTGTAAATAATCTTGCATACTTAAAGAATTTAGTTTTGTTACCATATTTTATATTATTGATACTGATTATATGTCCATAAACAAATCTAATTTTTTGTCCTGACTTCACAAAATCTTTTTTTTAGTACCACTTGCCTCTCCTGGTATATCAACAGAACTTCAAAACAATTTTATAGAATACATCTCTTTTATACATCAATATGATGCCAGAAAAACTCCGAATGAGCCTCCCCAGGGAAAGGTGAGGCAGTATTTAGAATTATTTAATACTTTAAGACAGAGTAGATTTGTAGAACTTTAAGCCTTTTCAAGTCATAATTATCTTTCTAAATGTCTATTTAAACAAACTACTTCAGTTATTAATAGGATAGAATCTTAGCCACATACCATAGTAAAATGTAAGGAAGAATACTATCCTGGTATGGTGGTGCCACCTGTAGTCCCAGCTACTCAGGTGGGTGCGGTGGGAGGGTTGCTTGAGCCCAGGAGTTCAAGGCTGCAGTGAGCCGTAATTGCACCACTGCATTCCAGCCTGGGTGACACAGTGAAACCTCATCTCAATCAATCAATCCAAACATAATAATTTGAATCAGTCTTTGGAATTTGATCTACTTAAATTATTGAAATAATTTGTGTAAAATAATATCAAAGCATGCTGGGTACAGTGACTTGACACCTGTAGTCCCAGCTACTCTGGAAGCTGAGGTAGGAGGATCACTTGAGTTTGAGGCCAGCCTGGGCAACATAGCAAGGCCCATTTCTAATAATAATGATAATAGTAATAATATCAAAGCAGTTTGACAAATGTTTTGATATGCTTAATATATGTGTGTGGCAGGGAGATGCATATAAGGTTTATAAAGCCAAATAGAAATGTAATTGTCAATTATTGGATTTTTTTCCAACTACAGATGTTTGCTTTCATATTTTATTATTACTTAGCTTTTCATTAGCATTAATAGGCATTTGGGATGCAATCATAAATTCTTAGGTCCATGAACTGTAGTTTTTGTTGTATCCATAGCAATCTTTAGAGCAAGAAATGAAATTTGATGTGAATAGTCTTAAACAGTCCAAATGATGAAAAAGTTGAGAATGGGAGATGAGCTGCTACTTCTTTGACTTTCTGCTTTTTTCCTTCCTGTTCATTTTCTGATGCACCCTATTTTATAATTTAAAAGGTTCACCCATATATGGTGGTGTCTAGTTTGGGACTGAGGTGACACCAATGAAGAGGCAGAGAAGCGCCTGCATTACTGACTAGGACTTGAGCTAACCCACAAACTCAGTTCACAGCTGCATCTTCCAGCAATCTGCGTTCTCCTGGTTAATGTCAACTTTGTTTTCTTTTCCAGAGACACGGAGCTTTTGTACAGAGAGAGATAAAACCAGGGAGTAGGCCAACAGTTCCTAAAGGAACAGAGGTATTACTGAACGCTCCAGGGTCACGTTCATCAGAACAGTCCAAGAAAACAGAGAAAGGAAACCCAGCGGAAAGCAGAATGATCTCACCAGGTCTCTGCCAACAAAATTCCCAAGAGCTGTTAGAGCCTAAAACTCACTTATCAGAAACAGACGTCAGACAGGCAGCCAAGGCATGCCCCAGCAGTCCTGAGAGCAGAGAAAAGACTGCAGGGGCCACTCAAACAACTGTAGGAGATGCTCTTTTCGCTAGGCACAAGCCTTTAAATCCACCAATTAAAAAATTAGAATGAATTACCTTCTTCAGATAAAAATCTAATCCCTGGAATATAGGGAAATTTCACAATCATCATCTTGGCCCTCACATTTACTTTTCTGTTGTCAGAACTTCAGAACATACAATTTATGTAAATGGAAAAATAGAAAAAAGACAATTAAAATACAACCAAAGTTATTAATAAGAGTGGTCTCCAACAAGTGGAGACATTATTTGTATGTTACATTCTTTATAAACACAACTTTGTTTTGCACAACAAATGATCATAATTAACAAATATAATAAGACTTTTAGAAGAGAGGCCCTGTTAGACATGAGTGACAGCTTTGGAATCAAACAAACTAGAGCTGGAATGTTGGCTTCACTTCATTCCTTAAGCTGTGTGACCTTGGATAAGTAACTTAACCTCTCTAGACTTCAGTTTTCTCAACTGTAAAATTAGGAAAATAGCAACTTCGTAAGATTATTGAGGATGTGATTATGCACATTGATCAATAAGTGGTCAATATAATCATATCACTGCTACTATAATTCAATTTTCAATTTAAGGATAATGTTCTCTTATATATTTAATTTTTCCTCATTATTCTAAAACTTAGAACTCCTCCATATATAATTAAAAGTGGGAAAATCTAAAAATACTTCTGCCAGTACAAGATGCACAGACAGATACACACTTAATTCAAAGACGTATGGGTACTTAGAATATTGAAGTATTTTCTAAATTGTTTTCTATTTTGCTCAGATCATTTCTAGCACCAATTCAACCTTTGCTTTTTGGATGAGTTTGGTAAGGATTAATTCTACTTCCAATTTGGTGTGTTTGGTGTGCCACAATATATCTGTTGTAAGATATGTTATATTTCATACAAGTGAAAGTAGGTGGAGTATTCCTCTGTTATAAAGAGTATTTACAAATTTCCATGGGGAAATATCAGCTGCTCACTATTATCTGCAGTATTGATAAGACTACAGCTATATCTTTATCCCTTTATTCTTCATTAAAGAAATTGTGATAAACTGCAAAATAATGAATGTCATTTTTTTGTGTGTGTTGGGGACTTCTAGTTCTTGCCACATATATATCTCCAATATATATCTTGGAGATCTTTCCTTGTCAACACATGTAGGCAACCTTGCTATTTTAATAGCTCCATAGTCTTCAATAGCATAGGTATACTACTATAAAATTGGAAAAATAAAAATGCAAGTTTTGGTATGAGGGCAGGGAAGGGAGAGGTTGTTAGCATGTTTGGAAAAAGGTCTTAAAGCCTAGGGACTTGAATTTTTATCCTCATTGGAACAGGGATGGAACCTTATGTCCTCCAAAGTAGAAAGATAGAATTGAAATCTGCATAAAGCTAGAACTCTCGAATGGCTGGCTTGTCAGTAAAAGGCAGACTCCACTCCACTCATATAACCAGGATGATAGCAATAAAATTTGCCTCTGCCTGGAGCTATGGAGAGTGAATAAACTCCTTGTGAAAAAGTAAAACCCCAAGCTTATACCACGCTCCAGTTAGGAATATGAATTTACATGTAAGACTTCTCTTAGGACCCAAACCAAAAAAAATCCTCTAGTGATACCACTGAAGTGCCTGACAAAAGCAAATGCAAACTCCCCCCTCCGGAGAGAGTTTCATGATCAACACAAAAAAGGAATCCCTGCTAAAGGTAGTCACAAACAAAAATTACAAATCACACCAAGAAGAAAACCAAACTGAGCAAGAGTCTGCAGTACAAAAGAATGACTATAATTTCAGAACTGGAGATAAAAGAATTAAAACATATAATTTCAAAACTGGAGATAAAAGAATTAAAACACTTTCAATTCAAAGATCCTTGGTTTTTTTCCACCTTAGAAAATTTTATTATGTTGCCTTTTCTGTTATTTCCATCCCTTCCATTCTTTCTCTTCCCTCTTTCTGGAACAGCTATTAGCTAAATGTTAGAACACTTGGATCTATCGTCTATGTCTCTCATTATCTGTCTGTGTGTGTATGTGTGCTTTTTTGTTTTGAGACAGTCTCTCCAGAGCCAGGCTGGAGTGCAGTAGCTTGATTTCGGCTCACTGCAATCTCCCCCTCCAAGGTTCAAGTGATCCTCCAGCCTCAGCCTCCCGAGTGCTGGGATTACAGGTGTACACCACCACACCTGGCTAATTTTAGTATTTTTAGTATAGGCAGGGTTTTGCCATGTTGGCCAGGCTGTTCTCAAACTCCTGAGCTCAATTGATCTGCCTACCTCAGCCTCCCACAGTGCTGGGATTACAGGCGTGAGCCACTGTGCATGGCTCTCATTATCTTTCTCATGGTACTTCATCACTAAGTAATGCAAGAATTCCCTGACACTTTCTACTAATTTGCTTTTCAGCCTTGTCCATTGGTATGCCAGTGCATTTATTGAAACTTAATATTTGACCATCTATTAAACTTAGTATATAATGTCCAATCTATATGTTTCCTCAATACCTAAGACTCTTGCTCTATTATGGATATGATCATTTCTCCTAGGATATTGTAATTATGCCCAAAATGTTGTGTTTGCTCTCTCAATTCTATTAACTTTTGTTTGTTGAGTGCGAACCTCACACTCTGGGTATTGTACTTTTTCCCAAATGCTTCATGTCTCTTAATTGTCTACTCTTCTTTGGTTATATGGTTTCCAGGTTATTATCAGTTTCTGTTGACTATAGCCTGACTTTGGGACAAGTTTGGGATGTAGACAGGATGTGAACATGATTTGTCTGATGAGCTCTTTGGTCTTTCTGGGGGTTGGTAGCTACTTGGGCATTATTACCCTGCTTCTCCAGCCCCAGTGTATGATTTGATTCATGCCACAGTTACCCTGGCTTAACATAGCAGGAGAACAGAAAGGGAATGACTGATTTCCTGCTACACATGCAGCTCCCTAATTTTTCAAGTTGATAAATGGCCCGGGGCCTCTTCTACCTCTTCATATTCATTGACTCTAGGCTTGTAGTCCTGTCAGAACTACCATTAGGTCATCTCTACACAGGTTAAGCTTTTGTTTCCTTTAGTTTTGTTCTTCTAAACGTGAGTTCTTTGGTAATATCTTTCAAAATTTATTTAAAAAAATTTTTTTTCTGATCATAAGGTTCCCTGTTTTCTAATTCTATTAAAATGGATTTCATTATCTATATTTATCTACATTTTATGGACTTTAGAGGGCAACAGAGAGTGGCTGTGTATGATCAGTCCACCATCTTGAGTCAATCTCTAATTTTCTTTCTAAATCATTTGCAAACTTAGTACTTTAACCATTAGGAAATAACACATTCTCTGCAACAGACCTCATAGTTGACTGACAAATGTCACTGAGGATTGACACAGTCTTTGTGTCCCACATAATTTGGAGGAGAATGGTCTGGGGTCATAAGCCCAGTTAGTGGTTCCTACCACAGGCTAGGTTGGTTCTCAATCTTTTCAAACATGAGGGCATCTTTTCTGCATTAAAATAAAAAGTTTATGGTTCCTCACAATGACTGAAAGTCATTGAACTTTCAGTATGCATTGTGTGGGAAATGTATAATAAAATGCAATGATGATTTCCAGGTTTAAGTCTCTATTTTTTTAACTGCAAAGGGTGTGTCTCTCCAAAATGAATTCCATAGTCTATTAAAGTCATAACTGCCTGTCAGTACAAATAGTGCTCTTAAATTTCACAAGAATATTTGAATGTTTCCAAGTAGTTCCCTTATTATTTCCAAAGAATGATAGCCTTTACCAGGGTACAAGATCATTTTTCAAATTACAAAAAATAAAAAATAAAATAAAATAAAAAAGAAAACCAAACAAAAACAAAAACCGTCATTTATTATTAAAGTCAAAAATACTTTAATGAAGGTGCCAATGATTTCTAACATTGCTATTAATAGCATAAATTTGTATATGTTAAGTATTGAAGCATTTTAAAATCTATTATCTTATGTGACTCATAATAATCCTATGAAGCAGGGCAAATAATAATTGCATTTCACAGCTGTTTACAGAGAACATAAATGATTTCCCCAAGTCTGCAGTTAGCAAGCAACTAGGACCAGATCCAGAGTTTCTCAATAACTGGTCCATTAATTCCCAGATGTTAACCAACAGGGCAATGCTGGCCCATAACAAATGAAAAAACAAGGATAGTATAAAGAAGTATCAAGACAAGTAACTTCAATTCTTTTATTGAAGAGACTGCAACTTTACTGCATTTTGGGATTTAAAATACTCTTTGTTAGACTCCTTACCACCTTAATGGACTACGTTGATGTTGGAAGCACCCATCATTCCGAACACAGATAAATGTAGGATAAAATATAACAGGAACATTTGAAATATACAACTAAGCACTAAAACAAGAAATTAAAATCCTCAGGTGCCAGAAATGGAGAGAACACAAACAAGCAATGAGCAAGAGGTGAGACTAAAAAAGCAATTGCAGAGTTGGAATCAGAGGATGAACTTGAGGGCTGAGATTTTAATGCCTGAGCTGGAATGGGAACGGAAGCCCCAAGTGCAGTGGAGTTGGAGCTGTGCAAAGAGCCAAGATCCTAGAAGAGCTTTGCTGCTGTGAAAATAATTCTGGGCTATCTCCTCCCATTAGCCTGGGAATTAGGGGAGGTAGTAGATTCATTACCACCTAGATGACACACCTACCAAACCGAGCTATGCACAGGAGTGGGGTCCAATTTGTATTCATGAGGAGGAAATGCAAACCAAGAAAGCAACAGAAATACTGGTTTGAACCAGGAAACTTGAAGAACCCTGTTAAAAACGAATAAGAAATTGCCCCATAGTGACAATTAATAAGCCTGCACACATGAGACAATGTGGAAAAAAAAATCCCAAGATGAGATGGTTAAAAACAAAACACAAAAACACAAGAGGCAAGAACAAAAACTTCCCAGGAAAGCAGTTAGCAGAATTCATATGCCAAGAATTACAGACAATACAACAAATAGACTATATAAAGTAAGTATACTTAAAATGACTCAAGACATAAAAGAATACAAAGTATACAGAAACCTCTTGCTTCCGCTCTCACCATGTGATATGCTGGCTCTGCCTTTGCCTTTGCCTTCTGCCATAATTGTAAACTTCCTGAGGCCTCACCAAAGCCAAGCAGATGCCAGTGCTGTGCTTCCCGAACAGCCTGCAGAACCATGAGCCAATTAAATCTCATTTCTTTGTAAATTAAACAAAAAGTATACAGAAAGACCAGAACACCATAAAAATAGGCACATTTGGGAGTGAAGCTATAGAGATTCTACAGTTTAAAATGTCTAATTTTTTAAAAACTTAATTCAGTAGATTAAACATAGCTTAAGATAAAATCAGTAAATTGGAAGACAGGACTGAAGAAATCTCACAAAATGCAACACAAAAAGATTTTTAAAATACTAATAGGAAGACAGATAATAGAATAGAGTTCCAGAAGGATATAATACAAGGAACATGAGAAAAAATTTGAAAAAAAATGGCTATGATAGAGACTACTACCTGTTTCCCAATAGCCAGTCATCCCCTCTTTCTTACTAATAAAATCACCCATTTTTAGCTGGAAATTTGGCTGACCAGAATAAAGACAGTATTTCCCAGCTTCCCTTGTAGCTAGGTTGACTATATGACTATGTTCTGGGATATAACCAGAGCAGCATGTGCAACTTCTAAAAATGTCCTTGAAGGAAGGATGTAGGCACTATTTTCTTTCTAGTAGCTGGAATTCAGCTGTGATAGTTTAAGGTTTTAGCCATCTTGCTGAAAATGGAAAGGCAATAAAATACAAGGATCCTTGAGCCCCTGACATCATCAAACACACCTGGATGGCCTAATCTGTATGAGAAAGAAACTTCTATCTTGTATAAACTACTCTGACTTAGGATTGTTGTTTTCTTTAATCACTTGTAGCAAATTCTACTCCTAACTTATGCAATGATTGAGCATTTTCTAGGATTAAAGAAAGATGTGAGTTTTCAATCTGAAGGGGAAAAATCAATTTTGAACTAGAAAATGAAATCCAGACATAGATGCATAATAGTGAAACCACAGAATATCAAATCTAAAGAGAAAAACCTTTAAAACAAATCAGAGATGAAAGAGCTCTTACCTATAAAGGAAAGACAACCATAATGTCAGCAGACTTTTCATCCACAACAATGGATTGAAGGCAGACATGGAGTAATATCTCAAAAATACTGAAAGTAATAATGGTCAACACAGAACTCCATGCTAAAATATACTATAAGTCAAGAATGAGGGTAAAATATGGACATCGCCTGACATACACAGATTAATAGTAATTGCAAGCACTTATATAACACTTATATAACTGTACAAGGTACTATTCTTAGTGCTATATGAATATTTTAACTCAGTAACCTCCACAACCTCTGAGGTAGATACTGTTAATATAACCATCTTAGAGATGATGAAACTAAGATACAGGGAGGTTAAGGTAACTTACCCAAGGTCACACAGCTAGTAAATAGCCAAATTGGGATTTAAGCCCAGGCATTCTAAACTAGACTCCATGGTTTGATTAATCACTGTGCTTCATCATTTCCATGACTAATCGAGTTCGCTACTCACAAATCTTCACTGAAATATTAAAAGATGTCATTTAAAACATTTATATTAAATCGAGACAGAAAAAGTTAGGATGTAAGCAGAAAAGCAAGGCAAATAAATCAGTAAATCATACTGATTAACCTACATATTAACTATGAGGATATTCTTTCATGAAATTATTCTGATAATAGATTCTAGGGGACTTTTTCCCTTATAGTTTCTTCATTTGGCAAAATATATATATTTGACGACCCTATGTCAGTTCCCACCTCCAAAAAAAATTGGTAATTTTCCTGGTCTGTGAAATTCCAAAATCTGGAAACTATTGGTTTGATCTATTGTGACACAGGATTTTTTTTGAAAAAGCAAATTTGCAGGGTTTATTACTGTATCATACAAAAATATATATATTTATTGGTAATTGGGTATTTGTATTCATGATGTAGGGAGGACAGGCTGCATGAAACCATTAGTTAGAATTGCTATTCTCTAAGGAACATGGCCCTAGGAAAGGGTATGCTATAAATCAAATGTAAAAAAGGAGAAGAAAAACCCTTTCCACCACAGAACTTCATTGCCAACTTAAGATTTATGGAAAAAATGCTTTTGGTTGGTAAAATATATCAAGATGCTCTATAATATTTCAGCCAGGAAGGCAGAGTCCAGTGCTATTCTATGGCCACAAAGCCAAAGATGAATTTCAAGAGATAGAGAAAACATGTTACTTTTTACATACTTGCAATATTTTCTTTATTACAAAAATTTCTTCAAATTACTCTGTAAACTTGTTAAAGTCTGTAGATTGAGAAAACATTAGTTTTAATCTTAAGTAACGTTATAGGTCATATAATTTCCTCATTATCTAGTCAACTTTACACTAGGAGACATCCCAAAAAAAATGGTCCCCAGAGTTCTAGCTCTGTTTCACAATCATAAGCAAAAAGAGTTGAAGAAACTTATGACCTAACACAATTTTCATGGCTAGAATATTAATTGTAGCACTAACAGAAATTGAATTTCCACATTTGGTTCTTCTGTAAAAACAATTTCAGTTGTTTGCTTTTGCTTTTGTCTCTTTACAGTAGTTTCATCAGCAGCTTATGTATTTTATTGTGGTGGGAGTTGGGGATAGTGGGAAGGTATTTTTAAACATCAATCAATAAAGTTGAAATTTCTTTGAAAGCCGTTACATAGCCTATGATGTCTGGTATACATGGCTTTGTGTACAGTAATTCTTATATGCACTAGAAACTAACACTGAGCTAGAAGTACAAAAGGAAAAGCCCTGTCAGATGTCTGCTTGCAGTCTCCTCCATTCGGTTTCAATATGAGATTTCCACAACCCCAGTGCATGCCTATGCATTAAAGGATTAATCTGGCCCAAAGAGAGGTCTGGCCTTTGCCCTTGGATCCTGTGAGGTAACTTCTAAGACCTTGGAATGTCCTGCGTGAGAAGAGTGTCTTTGTTTACTTTGGGGCATTGAGCCATGCCAGATAGTCTATACTAACAGTGTGATTTATGGTGAGGGGTCTTGGGCCACATGGCATCAGCTTGACCTCCAGAGGGACTGGAGACTGAAATCAGCCACACAGCTGTCAACCATGTCTTATATGACAAAGTCCAATAAAAACTCTGGACACCAAGGCTCAGGTAATTTCCCTGATTGGCATTACTCCATGCCATGTATCATCACACATTGTTGCTGACAGAAGTCAGCACTGTCCACAATTCTGCTGGGAGAGTACAACTGGAAGCTCATGCTTGGAATTCGCTCGGACCCTGCCCTATATGCCTCTTTTATTTGCTGATTTTTAATCTGATTCTTTTACTGTAATAAACCATAATAATGTATACAAGAGCTCTGGAGTGAGTGAATTCTGGGGTCCTTCTAGCAAATTATCAAACATGAGGGTGGTCTTGGGGACCTCACACTTGAATTGGTACTGCATACCTCGTATACACAAAGCATACCAGGCCACAGGAGCCTGCAACCATCACACTGGGTCACAGAACAATTTTGCTCTCATGACAAGCACTTAATATCCTCAGTTACCAAAACACTGGGATAGGCACAATGTGTCAGGAATTTGTGTGTGGGTGTGTGTGTGTGTGTTTGGTGTGTGTGTGTGTCTGTCTGATGTGAAATGAACCTGGACTTACAGACATTTTGACTCATACCATCTAACAATAATCTTAGGAGGCTAAAAAAAAAATCCTTTAAATCACTGGGGAGACAGCTTAGACCAAACGCTGAAAAATCTGGTTTCTAACCCTAAGGCAGGTCTTGGAGCAGTTCATCTCATCTACATGAACATCAGTTTTCTAGTCCATGAAGCAAGAAAAATTAGAGCAACTCTACTTAGGTTGTGGGTCATCTTAAGGATCACATTAAGAAAGAAAATTGATTTGAAAGTGCTGTAGAATTTGTAAAGCAACCAGACAGATGTACAGTTTCATTATCTCTTCACGAGCCCACGAAAATTTTCACTGGCAAATCAAAATGGTTGTTTAAATAACCAGGACAATTCCTTGGTTACAGCAAAGCACTGTTTTGAAAGGAGGAAAAAGACTACTACTGAGTGCATTTGTTTTCTAATATGTAATTTCCCAGGCCACAAGGTAGTTTGTAAATCAATGCCAAATGCTGACATTTTTCGTCACACCAATCACACCAAAGTTGCTAGAGTTATTAAAAGAATTCAGTGAGGGGAATGAAGGGCATCCCCACTGCAGAACAGCCAAGTGAGATGTTCCTTCCTTCACCTTGCTTTCTGACATTATTGCTGGTGAATTCACACAGTACAAAAACATAGAATAATTCCCTACTACTTTAGTCCTATATTTTGGTCTTGCCAACTATTGAGAAAAAGAAGTCGGCCAGGTGCAGTGGCTCACACCTGTAATTCCAGCACTTTGGGAGGGCGAGACAGGTGGATCACCTGAGGTCAGTTCAAGACCAGCCTGACCAACATGGTGAAACCCCATCTCTACTAAAAATATGAAAATTAGCCAGTTGTGGTGGCTTGTGCTTGTAATCTCGGCTACTCGGGAGGCTGAGGCAGGAGAATCACTTGAACTCAGGAGGTGGAGGTTGCAGTGAGTCAAGATCATGCCACTGCACTCCAGCCTGGGCAGCAGAGTAAGACTCTGTCTCAAAAAAAGAGAAAAGAAAAAGACAAGATAAAGAAAGTCAAAATTACATTTTCAGAGAAGGAAGCAGGAAAGAAGTTAAAGCTCCCTGCCACCTTTACAAGAGTGTTGTGGAAATTATAAAATGTTACTCATAAAAAGTACCTTGCAAATCCACTCAAAGGTATATTACAATTATTTTTAGTACTAAAAAAAAAACATGTAAAGACAACTAGTAAACTCAGAAATACAGAACTTGCTGTACAGTTGACATGTTTTTTGGTTTTGCCATCCAGAGTTCTCTCAGAGTCTGAATTGGGCGAGAACCGAAATAACTTCAAACACACAAATCTGAGTAGTTCTGCCTAGTGACTCCTAAGCTGACACTGGTTAGTTTGAACTGTGGGAAAAGTTGAAGCAGCCCGTTGGTCTTTAGGAGAAAGTTCTGTTGCAGGGGCCTGCTTCCCTTGTGACATGCGTGGAGAGGAAGCCTGAATGGAGGGGTGGGCTGTGACCCACCAAGGCCAGGATAGCAGAGTTCCTGACGTTCTCCTGAACTTCCTGGAAGTCTTGAGAGGTGAGACAGTCCCTGGAGGGGTAGTCTGCCCCCGTCAACTTTGGCCGTACCCAGGGTCGCCTGCCAAGTGAACTGTTTTTATTGTTAGCAAATGTCACTCCACCCAGGGCAGGATTTTCAAAGATTCCTTAGATGAATGGGAACTTCTGGTTGCTCCTTGTTTTCTGAAGTGTGTTATGACAGGCATTTGATCTGTTCCTTCTTTGTAATTCAGGAAAAATTCCTCAGGGCCTGGACGGTGACCTTTAACAGAAAGCAGCAGACACTGTTATTCCTTTCCAGGCAGTTGCAGGGCCCGATGGGTTGACAGATTAATTTTCTCACAGATGTGTCCATGTTTTTAGGCTGTTTAAGAAGAGGAAACATGTCACTGCTCTATTTCCTTGCTTGATTTTTGAACCACCCACATAAGAAGATGGGGAGGGTTGAGAGAGGGAGGTGAGGTACAGAGCTCAGTCATAGAGGAGACCCCAGTGAGCAAGAGGGTGTACCCTGCAGGTGCCACCACCGGGGCTGACACCCTTCACCAGGGTGCTGGCTCCTATTGGGTCTTTAAGGGGAAGGCAGGCCCGTCCTTATTCCACATTTACCCACAGTCATCTTGGGCAGGCACATCTAGGCCTGGGTTCTGTTCTGGTGTGGTCCCAAGGGAATGGCCATGCATTGATGAGTTTGGTCCTCGGCTCTGAGTGGCCCTGGGGAAAGGGCTATACCCCACCCCCACTCCACACCAAAGGCAGCTGTCTGGAGTTTTCCAGCAGGGAGGCTGGGTGCCTGCAGGCATCACACCTGCTGTTGCAGTTGTCCACGTCTGGCTTCTAGTAAATTTCAGACATGCCAGTGGTGGGCGAGGGCAGGGGCAGCCCAGGCGGCGTCTCCTGGGAGGACAGCTTCAGTGCCAGAAACACAGTGGGTTGGCCAGGAAGCTAATCCCACAATGTGGGTGGGCATAGGAGTGGTTCCAGGCATGCTCCTGTCTGGGGAGCAGCTGCACAGCTGTGGGAAGAATTGAGTCTATGGAAGCAGGAAAGCAGGTTTCCGAAGTCACGGCTCTGTCACTTGCCAGCTGTGTGACCTTGAGAATGCTACCTAAACTCTCAGGGTCTGGGTCCTTTATTTGTTAAATGATGACGCGAACAGCTACATCAGACGTCCTAGGAAGGAATAAATGAGATAATGCATGTGGTGGTGCTCTGTCAACAATAGCTGCTAACGTTCATGGAACTATTCTATTAACTGTGTATGTTTTAGCTAGCATTCTTAGCAACCTTTTAAAGTAGGTCACTATTACTATACCCATTAAAATGGGATAGCAGATAAAGAACGTCGGGGGGGAACAGAGAGATTAAGAAACTTGCCTGTGGTCCAATTGTAACTATGCAGTGGAGCCGATCTTCAAGCCAGGTCGTCAGATTCCATGCCCACCCTCTTCATCACCAGCAATGATATTATGACGCGGGAAATGTCAGTGTTCATATTTATCATAAGGCTTCCTTCTTCCCTAGCCTCATCTTCAGTCGGTTGCTGGCATCTGCAGAGTGTACCTGTAGCCGTATTTGTCCACTTGTTTTTATTATGTCACTCATGGTGGTGGTTGTAAAACATGGCCTCAGGCTTTTTGAGGCTTCTCCTATTGAGAGGTGGAGTCTGTGTCTCCTCTGCGAATCTGGGCAAGCTTGCGGCTGTTTAGACCAACAGAGCAAGGCAGGAGTGATGACAGGAGACTTCTAAGGAGAGGTCATAAAAGTCCACCATGTAAGAAGGTTGACTACTCTGGGGCTGCTGTGCTGTGTGGTCATGCCAACCAGCAGTCCTGGCAGAGTCCAGCCTGCACTCTTCCCCAGGGTCCCAGGCACATGAGTGGAAAAGTCATCTTGGAAGTGGCTCTTGCAGCTCCAGCTCTTCTTCAGCCCCAGCCACCTGAGCCCAGTCTTTTTAGCTAAGGCCCCAGATTAAGGAGGAGGGACAAGTCATACTTACTGCATAACAAAGTGGTGGTGTTTGCTGCTCGGTTTGGGGTCCTTTATTGTACTGCAATAGCTAACTGGAACTCTTGGTATGTTTCAAACCAGGGTCATCTCTACCTCCTACGTTTCCCCTTGTATAGTTCTGCTTTCCAGTTAATGGTGTCTTAGGTCATCAATGGGTCCCTCTGAGTCCTCTTTTCCATTCCCACTGCCCCTGCCTTCCATCGTTCAGGACCTTACCACTCCCCTCATCCACAGGCAGTGGTCTCCTACTGACCCGACTTCACCTTCTCACACCCTGTCCCTTCTCTGTACTGCAGCTGGAACTGGTCTTTCCAGATGCACCTGAGTTGTATCCATCTCAGCCTTGCTTAAAATTGTGTAAGGGCTCCCCATGGCCGCCTGAAGGAGTGACACAACCTTCACAGTCAGGCGGCCCCTCTCCAGCCAGCCACACTCCCAGCCCAGCTCTGGCTGCTCAGTCTTCCCGGTACCTGCCGTGCATGCTTGTGATTCTGTCCTTCCTCACGCTGCCGCCTGGGCTGCCCAGGCCTTCACACCTCCCATGGCTGTAAATTTTTATTCTTTCTCCAAGGCCTAGTGCCGATATCACCCTCTCAGAAGCTCCCCCTCCACCAACCCCACAGCACAAATAAATGCTCCTTCATGGCCATCCTATCCTTCCCTAGTTTGTGTGTCGCTTTTGCAACACTTCTTGTTTCTATACTCAGTAGTTCCAGGGCTTGCCATGTTGCCTTCCTGGGATATGATACGTGCCCTACAAAAGCTTCTAGGAGCTCCTCTGCTGCTGCCCTCGGAGAGTAATCTTCACCCTAGTATAACTGGTCTTCTTAAAATACAGCCCCAACACTTTGCCTCCTCCTCAGAAACTGTAGGTGGATGCCTATTCAATAAAGACACAACTCCTTGGCCTGGCATCAGTGACCTCCACCTATGTCCTTGGGCTGAAGGAGGCTTGAGTAATGGCCAAACAGCGGAAGTCTCCCAAAAACTCAGGTGAGTTAGTGCCTTGCCTGCTTCTGTGGTGCTTCCAGCCCTCCCTTCTCTTCTCTGCACCTGTTTATTCTCCAGCAGGGCACCTCCTTGGTTTATGAATTTCTGCTCACATATTTATCTTCCTAACAGTCTGTTTCTCTTAGACAGAGTCTATTCTTCCATTCCTTTATTCTGCCATTGAGTCTCCACATCAAGTCCCATGAATGCCCATGAGGTCATATTTATTCCTGGCTATTAAAATGATAAGTTCATTTTCATTATTATGTACTTCCTAGCCAATGGCACCCAGACCCTTAAGGTCAGCAGTGCTGTTTCTTACCTCCTTAGCCTGTACCATACTATACAGCATGCCTGCCATGTTCCTTTCTCTGTTCTACTCCATATTGTCCATAGTAACTGATTTTCCCACTTTATCTGAGCATGTCTTGCCCTGCTCTATAATTCTTACAGATGGAATCCTAACATGCTGAAAATGGAAGTCTTTTTTTCTTTTCTTTTGTTCTTTTATGGGATATTTTAAGTACTGGAAAAGTGCTGCAAGTCCTTTTCAAAACAAGGTATTCTGAGTAATTAAATTTGAGTGATCTGATTGAGAGATGAGATTATGAAACTTGTTTGGACTTTCCTTTAGTCATGGATGGCATTTTAAAGTATAAAGAACAAACTATCTCAGGGGAAAGGAGAATTAGGATTTTAAAATTTTAAGTAAAGGTAAAATAATGCTTACAGAACCAATAATGAATCTTTCCAAATTAACAGGATAGTTTGACTCCATTTAAAGAACTTAAATATCAACCAGGTGTTCACATTTTGTTCCCTTCATAGGAATTTTACGCACATTATCCAAAATGGGTGTCGGAAAGAAAAGGCTGGGATAAGCGTGAACTTGGGTGTAACACAGAGGACTTAACAGATTTCTAATTCTCTTTTGTGTGTTTTTTCTTGGAAAAATAAAGGCAGAATCAGCCAGTGCTAAATTTTGCTTCTAGAGCAAATGATGAAATATACATGTCAAGACCCCCTTTCAGTTTCCCGCTGGCCCCTCGCCCCACTCCCCTGCATGTTTGCAGTGCACAGAAGGCTCCACGCAGCTTTCCCCACTGCATTTTCTTCCCTGATCTGCAAAAAGCATTTATGACTCTTATTGGAGAAATATTTTTCTGTTTTGCTTCACACATAATAGAATATCTAGTGAAGTATTAATAAATGCTGGATACCTTTTTATGACATTAATTCTTCAAACTTTTAAGGCTTCTTTTTCTCAAAGGTTTCCAGCTACCTTACCAGCATTTAAAAATATCCCAAACAAGACTCCAAACTCAGAAGCTATGAAGGAACAGAACAGCGGGTTTATCTACAAAAGAATGTGAAGTGTTGACACAGCAAAAAATGTAACTTTAATAAAGTTAAAAGATAAAGGGAAGAATGGGAGAAAATATTGTAAGATAACAAAGTATTAATATTCCTAATATATAAAGATATTAAAAGTTTTATATAAAGAGCTCATACAAATCAGCAACAAAGTCATCAAATTAATAAGGAAAATAGCAAAGGGGCTAAACAGGCAATTCACAGAAGAAATACAGAGTAAATACTGTCAAGTAATTGCAAAGGATGAACGAAATACAAGTTTCCCCCTATAGTTGGGCAAAAACTGAAAAGATTGTTTATATACAATGTTGATAAGGGTGAGGGGGGAGGTAGGTACTTTAATGTGAGTATAAATAGGTACAATCTTTTAGAAGGGCAATTTGACAAAAGTTATCAAAATTGTACACGTCTATATGTTTCTACTTTACGATTTTACTCCTTGGTGTCTGCTACAGAAATAACTATACAAGAAAACAAGAGCATATTTTCAAGGACATTTATTTGCTATATTAAGTGTAAACAATTGAAAACTTCAGTGTTCACCAGTGAACTTTTAAAATACATTATGATACATCTGCATAATGGAATTCTCTACTGTGCATTTGAAGCATGGGCTAGATCTTCTCCAAGATATTTGTGAACTAACAGCAAGTCACAAAGCTATTGATATAGGTAGTATGTTCCAATTTTTTGTTTTAAAATTTTCAAATCATATAGGGTGTGGGTGTGTGTGTGTGTGTGTGTGTGTGAAGTTTTGGAAGTCTACTCACCATAATGTGACTATCCCTGGAAAGTAGAGATAAAGAAGCAACTCCCTTTTTTACCTTTATACTCTTCAATATTGTTTAAAATTTTTACAGTGATGAAAATTGTTTAACTGTTTTGGTTTTGTTCTTGAGACCGTGTCTCACTCTGTTGCCAAGTCTGGAATGCATTAGCGTGAACACAGCTTACTATAGCCTCAACCTCCCCAACTCAAGCAATCCTCCTGCCTCAGCCTCCTGAGTAGCTGGGACCACATGTGCATGCCACCACACCTGGCTGATTTCTACCTTTTTTTTTTTTTTTTTTTTGGCGGGGATAGAGACGGGCTCTTACCATGTTGCCCGAGCTGGTCTGCAACTCCTGGGCTCAAGTGATCCTCCTGCCTCACCCTCCCAAAGTGCTGAGATTATAGGCATGAGCCACAGTGCTCAGCCTGTTTTTCAATTTTTTCACGCAAACAGTTGAAGAAAAATAAAATCCAAAGACACCCTTAACTATATTCCTGTCATGAGTACCAACTCACTACGTCTTAAGGGTCCCTAAAATATCACAGTCACCTTAAAATCTCAAGTTTACTTTGTGGCCCCTCTCTTGGGATAGAAATTCCTTCACTGGAATAGACATGATTTTACATTTGAGGCCATGAATTTCATTTCTGACCCTCATCCCAATTACTCCATCCTACTCATTTCCAGGCAATTATTCCCATGGACATAAATCTGACCTTTAGTGACAGTCACCCAGGATAACGCACTATATGCTCATTGGTGCAGTGGGCTGGCAGTGCCCAGGATTAGGAGTAACATGGAATGAGTTAAAGAAAGCCTACCAGACACCACGTGCCACCAACTGCTATGAATGGTGTTCACCCACCTCAAAAGCCAGGGCCACCACTGCTTGGCCATTTGCACTGGGGCCCAGGAAGCTGAAGTATTTGGAAAAAGTATTAGCTACACACCAGGGCTTCTCCCAGCTGGGCACTGTTAGCACAAGAAATTAGTCTTGGTTTTCCTCGAGGGCAAAGGCACTACCTTCCAGGATCACTGTGAAGTTCACACAAGAGTTTGCGTGCCAGAATTCTGTGAAAGACCTAGTGTCCTTCTGAAGAACAGAGTCTTTATTTCTCACCTTAGCAGTCGGTTTTCCTGACTTCGGTTCTCTCCGCCAAGTCTCAAAGGAGAGGCTAGCACTCTTGGGCTTACAGAAGCTATTCATCAGCCCTTGTGGACTGTTTATTTCCTTACAAAGGGAATTTACGACTCCTGTCTGCATATTGTCCATGCTGTGCTGATAAATGTTTAACCTACGCTTCCTGGAAAACAACAGCCTGATTCGTAATATTGACCAATTTCCATCGTGTAGCTACAACTCCCATGGCTGATGTCAAGCTACCAACAAAACTTGACTGAGTATCAGTTGGGAAGAGATGTGTACAGCATATAGCACCATTACATAGTATTTCTACCTCAAGAGCAGAGGCAATAATCAAGGGCAGTAAAATGATTAGGAAATAACTTGTGAATATTTATGCCATTTATTTTTAACATAATTTCATTTATATAATTTATATAATTTAACTTCTAAAAATAGATTTTCAGGAATTCTCAGCTGGTTGTGAAACCTAACAATTGGCTCTTGCAAGCCAATACAAGTCGGAACACCCCGAGATTGCTACATTGCAAGACACTACAGATACTATTTTTCCCAGGAAAATCACAGTCATTATTTCCTTAATGAAAACCCAGCTCTCCCTGTGTTTTCAGCAGCCCATAGGTATGTTTGTGTGGCAACAGTAGATGTCTGTATTCACAGCTCTTTGGGCTTGGTGTCGGGGCTGGAGAGCGTGTAGTAGATGAGGAAAGGCACAGATGTTGGAGTCAAATAGACCAGTGACTGTTCTGGGTCAACGTGTAATTTCATTAACCTTTAAGCCTTCATTTAATAATATTTATTAGCTGTGGGATTGTTGTAAAAAGAAAAAGATAAAGCTGGTAGGGAATACACTTAAAAACAGAGCACGTGTGAAGTATGAGGATTGACATACGTGAAACACCCAGCCCAGAACAGGGGCTTAGTACATGTTAGTGCTTCCCTTTAACATGCGACCATAGATTCCCCCGTTAATTGGTGGGAGCTATTTAGAGAGCCCTGCAGAGCCGGGAGCATCAGGACACAGCAGGCTGAACCCAGTTTCCCTTTCCTTTTCACCAGATTTGGGAACCCAGCTGGGAAAAACATTGACTTTATCATCCTGTTACCTGGGAACAGTCAGTAGTTTAACCTTCTTAATTAGAGTTGCCATTGTGGGGCAGAAGGTGAACAAAACTGACCTGGGTTTGTGGTGATAATATTCCCCTGGGTTACCAAGGCAGGATAACCAGTGCTAGCCTTTCTTGCAAAAAATCCCAGCCTCACATGGCTTTGCAGCCTCCGGAGCTTATCCAGCTGCAGGCCTGCACCTAAGCTCAACCAACAGGAGTTTAACAACATTTTTAAACGGGAAAGCTATTGCAGCAACTTAAATTCTTCCCTAATTAATTGGCCAAATCAAATGTTTTATAAATGTTAATGCATTTTTTTGGAACATCAAAATTTTGTTTTGAAATGTATTTGGGAAAATATGCATGTGAAATTACCAAAAAATTGTCTAGAAAGGAAGAAACAGAAATGCCCAGCTTTCTAAGGAAACAGAGCATATTATAATTAACAATAAAATGCAGAGGTACCGGTGCTAACAAAAATAACTAAAGCATATATAACAATTCACAAAACAATACAGAAAAAGAAGTATTCAACCAAAGGAGAAAACTGGAATGTCGTCCTCTCTACTCTGTTTAAATCAAACTCCCTTTTCAAGTCCCAGCTCAGTTCCCAAAAGCTCAAATAAGCTGCTTTGGACCCACATGTCCTGAATTCCTACAGATGTAGAACTTGTTATCTCTACTCCTAAGTTTGTGCTTTCATGATGAAAGTACTGTACTACTGTCCTTTGCAGAGATTTAAAATGTCTTATTTTCACATCTTTGGTTTTTGAGGGCAGAGAGCATGTACTGTAAGCCTCATGTGACAGGCACACAAGCCTCTACTTAAGCTTCACACGCAGCAGGCACCCAAACCTGTGAATGAATAATAAACCAACAAAGAAACAAACGAACGAAGCAATGAATGAATGATATAGATATCAGCAAAACATAGCTTCTAGGGCTCCCAGTTTCCTAGCCTGGCTTCACACAAGGAAATTACGCTGATTCAACTTCAAAACTAGGCTTTTGCTGTAAATGTGGTTTATTGGCCTGATCCGCTGTGACTGACATCTCTGGAAAGTGACCTGGCTGCCCCTAACAATGCCTCCTCATCCATGTGGATCATAAAACAGCCAAGAAAGCACGTCTGGGAAGCATTTGAGATTTTATCCTTTGGCTTCTATTTTTTCTCCAGTTCTCACTCTTCTAGTGTTTCATAATGTGTGGTTATTAGATCACCTTATCAGATCCCCTGTGGCCCTAGTTCACATGCAGATTCCTGGGCCACACTTGCAGGCTTTTGAATCAGATTCTTGGGGATGAGGTGAGATCTGCATCTCCTAGGTATTTCTTATGTCGTCTAAGTTTTAAGAATCCCTTATTTAGGAGGGCAAAGAAAGGCCATGCATGGTGGCTCATGCCTGTAATCCCAGCACTTTGGGAGGCCAAGGCAGGACTCCTTGAGCCTGGGAGTTTGAGACCAGCCTGGGCAACATAGGGAGACCCTGTCTCTACAAAAATTCAAAAAATTAAGTTGGCCAGGCGTGGTGACTCATGCCTATAATCCCAGCACTTTGGAGGCCAAGGTGGGTGAGTCACCTGAGGTCAGGGGTTCGAGACCAGCCTGACCAACAGGGTGAAACCCCATCTCTACTTAAAAAAAAAAAAAAAAAAAAAAAAAAAAAAGCTGAGCATGTGCCTGTAATCCCAGCCACTTGGGAGGCTGAGGCAGGAGACTTGCTTGAACCCAGGAGGCGGAGGTTGCAGTAAGCCGAGATCACGCCATTGCACCCCAACCTGGGTGACAAGAGTGAAACTCCTTCTCAAAAAATAAAAATTATCTTGGTGTGGTGGTGTGCACCTCTAGTCCCAGCTACTCAGGAGGCTGAGGTGGGAGGATCGCTTGAGCCTGGGAGGTTGAGGCTGCAGTGGAGCCAAGATCACGCCACTGCCCTCCAGCTTAGGCAGCAGAGCAAGACCCCATCTCAAAAAAATAAAATAAAATAAAAAAGAAGGAAGGAAAATAAATATGTTCTGTGCCTCCTATATGCTCAGTACTTGTATTTATGATACCTCCTTTGATGTTTACAATACCACTAAATGTAGACTTTATTATTCTCTTTCAGTGATGACTCTTAGACACTAATGTATTGATGGGACAAATTGCCAAAGGCTCTTCAGTGAATTAGTACAAGCCTAGATTCCAAAACAAATACATCTGACAGCCTCCCCGCGCCGCATCCCCCAACCCCCCTGCGCTGCCTCAGTTCTTCCCATGACATCACACTGCCTTCTCCCACCTGGAATGCCTTCTCATTTGCATGCATTCAAGGTTCCAGGTTCCAGCTGATTGATAACTTTCTGTATTGACCCAAAGCAACCTCTGAGATGCTACTCCACAGTTCATTTAGCACAAGAGTTAAAACACTCAAAAAGCTCCTGGGGATTCCTTATCCACCTGTGGACATTACAGGGAGACCTTCTGCTGATGCACTCTACCCTAACTGCAGGGCTACATGAGCCAGGGCTATGCGTCTTCCACACCTAGCTGCCACACCTGCCTCTGACATACACAATGTGTGCACGCACACACATGCACACACAGACATACACATACGCATGATTACACCCATGCCTTACCAAGCATTCTGTACAGACACATGCTACCATGGGAACGTGGGCACAAAATACGTAGTTGGTTCTCCTCTTTCCTTTATAGATAGTTTCCAAACAGTGTTTCTGTGGTGATATCTTTTTTAGTCTTCTTGTTGCCTTGACTACAGGTTAAGAATGCTGAAACGCCTTGGGTGCTTTTTAGGAGGTCTTTCTCCACCGGGTTTTGTGGCTGAATGACTGTATTCCTATTTCTGAGTCAAAGTCTATTGTATTCATTATATCATTCATCTCTTTGCAGTGAAGTCTCAGAATATGCTTGCAAAAAACATCTCTCTGCCCAGGAATTTGTGATCACATTTCCCTCTTTCCTGCATCAAGCTCAAGCTGCTCTCCTGCTTTCAAGGCCTGGTCCTGCCCCACTGTTCTCTGCCCAAACCTTCCCCTGCCATCTCTGTTCCAGACCAATGTGATACGATATTACCAACATCTATGCATTTGTTCATGCTGGTTCTAATCTGAGGTTCTACTCCAATTCCTAATTGATCCCCTAAATGATGTTGAGCAAGTTGTTACAACTCTCTAGGCCTGTTTCTTTACTCACCATAAAAAGGCTCCACAAATCAAAGGCTACCATTTACTAAGGCTTACTTTGTACATTGCCCTAAGTTGTTTACCTATGTTTTCTCACGTCTTCTTAATACCCTTTCAGGGAACGTTACTGTTCCCATTTTCCGGATAAGGAAACTGAGACTGAGAGACTAAATAAATTGCCCAAAGGCATATAGCTAGTCAGGAACAAAGAAAGGATTAGAACCTGGCTTTGCCTAATTTCAAACCCCATCCTTTCAACTACTTGCTATGCTGTTCTTCAAAGACCTTTCCAATCCTGAAGTCTATGATTTTATGAGCCTATTGAGCCTTCCTCATCCTTTCGCTCCTGTGCCATCTGCCCCTTCGAGGCTTGAATAACTTTTCCATAATGGGCCCATTTCAGAATTCCATCTGATATAACACTTCATTGTAAACCATCACACTTTTGCCCATAATTTTTCAATGGGTGTTCTTGTCTTCCTTCCAGATGAAACCTTGAGAAAAGGAGCCAAGACTATAATAGTGGTTCTGTGCCACAACGCAGGAAGAGAAGGAACAGAGAGATCACTGGCATTTTTTTTTTTAGGTGGTTTCATGCCATCCTATTTTGTCCTTGAAATATGTTCACAGTAAGTATTAGCAGTTTCATTTTTATAATGAGGAAGCTAAGGCCCAGAAAGGTTAAGTAGCTTACTCCATAAGTGGCTGAAGAGAACTTAATAAAGTCAGTCTGATTACAAAGCACAAATTTCCTACTATAGAAATGTGAACAATGAAAGACAACAAACATTCTAATTTCCTTTCTCTTTCAGCCATTCCTCTAAATATCAGTACCATTTGGGTACTCAATACCACACAATATTCTAAATCACTATATTGTTATCAATGTCCAAAGAGCTCTAAGAGTAAATATTCAACAGAAATTGAGAACAATAAAACTGAGCCAGTGCAGTTAACATATTTGCTTAAGAAAATCATTGATAATGTGGCCATTATAGATATGCCCTGAAAAGCAATATAAATAATGAAGAAGTAATTATAAAACATTGCAACTAATCGAAAGACTCCATTTTTACGGTTTCTGGTGGTCCCAGCATGCCTTTCCAACCTGATCTTTAGCTACTTCATTTCACCCATGCTACAGCCATCTCGTTTCCTGCCTCCATGCCCTTTAATTTTTCCATTTGAAATATCCTCTCCAGTATCTCTACCTCTTCAAATCCTACCTATATTCAAATATCGCTTCTTCCCTTCAGTCATAACCTCCTCCTTCGCATCTACTAGCTAGACCCTCCACATGCTAATAAACACAGATGTTTGCTACCCCATATTCCATTCTCCTCCCCTTCCTGTGCTCACAAATAAACCACATTTCACATTCACTTAATTGGACCATGTGGCGGATTTATGCCAACAGAATGCAGACAGAAGTGATATTCATCATTTCTAGACTGTAATGGTTTGAAGATATGTTCACAAATTCTTTGATACTACTTCTTTCAAGAAGTGGAACTTGATTCCCCTTCTTTTGAGTGTGGGTTGGACATAGTGATTCTCTTCTAATGAACAAATATGGCAGAGGTGGCAGTATATGACTTCTGAGACTAGATCATAAAAGCCATTAAGCTTCTGCTTTATGTGTTCTCTCTCTCCCCTCCCTCTGCCCTCCCTCTCCCCTCCCTCCCTCTCAGATGGGGTGACTGGCTCTGGGGGAAGCCTATGGCCATGTTGTAGGGATACTCAATCAGCCCAGCGGAGGGGGCCACATGGCAAGGAACTAAGGCCTCCTGCCAACAGCCAGCAAAGAACTGAGACCTTCTGCCCACAGCCATGAGACAGTCCTCTTGGAAGAGAGTCTTCCCATCTCATTCAAGCCTTCAGATGACCGTGGCATGGGCAAACTTTGATTGCAGTCTCATGAGAGACCCAGAGCCAGAACCATCCAGTTAAGCTGCTGTCGAATTCCTGACCCCATCTAAATCATGTTAATACCTGTCATAAACAGATAACGAATGGATTAATAAGCAGCTTATATACAGGCTTAGCTACTAATCATTCCGTACAGTATTTTACACAAACTGTGTTTTCCTAGTTTTGCGTTGAAGTGAATGAAGCCCTAGAAAGCCAAAGGACAGAAGGAGCCAGGACCTCTGAGTCATTTGGAGGAGTGCTACCCTAGAAAGCCACACCTATCATGTTAAACCACAAATTTGGGACTTGTTTGCTATAGTAGATAGTGCTACTAATTCTATGTAATGTACTCTCATTTTTACTTCTCATAGCATTTATTGTTCTCTACCATATATAATTATTTGCATAAATGTATTTTTTCATTTTAGTCTATTAGTTGCTTTAAAAAAAAAACTACATTGCCATGGTTTGACTGTGTCCTCCAAAAGCATATGTTGGAAACTTAATTGCCATTGTAACAGTATTAAGAGGTGGGACCTTTCAGAGGTGAGTAGGCCATGAGGGCTCTGCCTGCATGAATGGATTAATGCTGTTATTTCAGAAGCGAGTTTCTTATAAAAGGACTATGTAGGCCCCCCTCACACCCACTCTGTTGCACACTCTCTTGGCCGTCTGCCTTCTGACATGGGATGACACAGCAAGAAGGCCCTCCCCAGGTGCAACCCCACCATCTTGGACTTCTCAGCTTCTAGAACTGTCAGCCAAATACATTTCATTTCTTTATAAATTACCCAGTCTTTAGTATTCTGTTATAGCAGCACAAACCGGACTAAAACAAACATGAAATGAGAAATTACAAGATGCTTGGTGGTATGTACTTTGCCAGTGTATCTCAATTAATTCTCGCAATAAACCTCTCAAGTAAATACTATTATTTCTCTGATTTTTCAGATGTGAAATATGGACCTGGGAGAGGTAAAATGACTTGCTCATAGCTCAGAAGAGGCCAAGCTGACAAATCTGATGATTCCTAAAGTCACGTCCTTAGCCACTCTGACACGCTCCCTCCCAGTTAGCCCCGTATCTTACATGGTGCCTAACAAAGTGTCTTAACATACAGTTGTTGGTTAATTTATGTCAGTGACTGCATGAATAAGTGAATGAAGAAATAGCAATATGTTAAAAGGGGAAATGTCATAAAAGTTCACAAAGAATCAAAAAATCCTGTTGCTCTCAAATATTTTTTCCCTCATACAAATGGCCCTTTTTACTTGTATGTCTCTGAACTTTAGGGTGCTAGTGGCTACAACACATAAAGAGACTCATTCACTAGATGGAAAGCATGCTTAGAGAATACTAAGAAATTCTTCGTAATGTCTACTTTTAGATCAAGAGCCTCAAGTGCTTCAGGACATCAAACAAATTTAGAACTTTTCTGAAAAGCCGATTCATTAAGGAAAGCTGCTGAAATCCACAGCCACCTTTTAAGGAGAGGACAGGGTCATAGCAATGGGTGCTGTTTCACTAGAAACCTGTGTCCATTCACAGCCAGGCTGGGGAGACTCAGAGCATGACAAAGACTTAATTGTTCTCGCCAGAACAACATGGTAATGGAGTGAAAGAGTGGGTGCCCTGTGTACCGAGGAAAAAAGGCAGTAAATGAGTCCCTGGCAGCACCGCAGCAGGTCAGCCTTAACAAAGATGGGGATGGCACTCTCTGCCAGAAAACCAGTCTCAGCAAACTTGCTGAGCTAAAACTATCAGATTTAAGCTAAAAACAACTATATTTCCAAAATATGCAGCCTGTGCACCATGGGAAAAGGAAGACTATCCCTACCTAGGGAGTAGATAAGTAATAAATAGTCTCATACTCTTTTAAGGAAAGCAATGCCCCAGGCTTCCTTTCTAATTTGCTCAGAATTGGCATTAGCCTCCAGTCATCACCCTGTCTCCACTTCAGGTTCACATTTATGCCTGTTCCAATTCTCCCCAAAGAAAGCTTAAGCTTTCCTTACTGTATACTTTTCTTTTTTTCTGAAATGAAAAATATTGTACGTCAACATTTAACTTTGGGGACTGAAGCAGAAGGAAGGAGACATTTGTTTCCTACGCTCAGTATTTTTTTTTTTTTTTTTAACAGGGTCTTGCTCTGTTGCCTAGGCTGGAATGCAGTGATGCAAATATAGCTCACTGTAGCCTTGACCTCCTGGACTCAAGCAATCCTTCTGCCTCAGCCTCCTGTGTAGCTGGGACCACAGGCGTGGGCCACCATGACTGGCTAATTTTTTTTTTTTTTTGGTAGACATAGGGTTTCGCCATATTGCTCAGACTGGTCTTGAACTCCTGGACTCAACTGCCTTGGCCTCCCTAAGTGCTGGGATTACAGGTGTGAGCCACCATGCCTAGCTAATTTTACTTTTTTAATGTTAGAGGAGTTCATCAAGGTGATGATTATGACCACTTGGATCTTTGGGTTTTTTTTTTCTATTATTGTTTCAAATAAGTTAAATATTTTTTAAAACTTTTCTAACTATAAATCTCCACCCCCAAACAACAGTTATTTTTCCCATAAACAAAACCCTTACTTCTCAGGGGACAGTCCATGTGTGTTCCTTGGGGTAGAATATTATAGAACACCTTCACAAAACAAGAAAAGACCCCAGATTATTAGGGTTTTTTAAATTTTAGTATTGCTTAAAGTGGCATAACCATGTAATATTATTTTAAATAGATCACTGATTTCCAACTGAGGATGACTGCCCCCAGAAGACATTTGGCAATGTCTAGAAACATTTTTGGTTCTCATCACTGGTCCGGGATGGGGGAGGGTCATGCCTAGTGGATAGAGGCCAGGGAGCCTACTGCTAAGTATCCTACAGTGCATAGGACAGTCCCCACAACAAAGAATTATCTGGCCCAAAATGTCAGTGGTCGCCAGGTTGAGAAACCCTGACATAGATGTAATGACTCTGTTATAGAATATACAGAAGAAGTTCACACTAACGTTATGCTCAAACAGATGTTGACGGGGGCAATCATTTCCTCACTGGTTGGATGACATATCAAGTGTGAGGTTGAAAATGGACAGATTTGGGGGCACAAGTTTGTGCCCTTTCTTCCTGGACATGCAAGGTACTTGATAAACACTCAAATAGAATTGAATCAATCCTTGATCCTTTTTTCCTTTAACTAATAAATATTTGTTGAATCTCTGCTATGCTATCAAATACATAAGGTTTTTGGGTTTTGTTGTTTTGTTTTCATAGCTCACTGCACCCTTGAACTCCTGGGCTCAAGCAATCCTCCCGCCTTTACCTCCTGAGTAAGTGGGACTACAGGCCTGTACCACAATACCTGGCTATTTGTTTTTTGTTTGTTTGTATTATTTTTAGTAGAGACAGGGTCTTGCTATGTTGCCCAGGCTGGTCTTGAACTCCTGAACCAAAGCAATCCTCCTGCCTCAGCCTCCCAAAGTGCTGGGATTACAAGTGTGAGCCATCACAATGGCTAAACACAGCTTTTAAGATAGATGGTGCCTCAACCATGAGCACATCTGTTCTTATTCAGAAAGAAAAGGGCCCAGGCCATTTCTAAATACTGCAATCAATATTTTGGTCAGGATATGTCTCTGGAGAGCTAAAATGAAATGAGAAAGAAACTGAAATATTAAGGTACTTTTATACTAAATGTACATAAAATTAATTTCCAGTATGGCTGATTTTGTTGCACTATAATTATAAATAAATTTTTACCCCTTTAGGAAAGCCAAAGCCTAAAAGGGCACCAATTCAGGGGACTTACTGAAGCTAAACAAGCCAAGCAAGTTAGATTTTAGGCCTGGGACATGGGTGGGAGGGTTTCTGGTACTTTCACTTTATAATATAATGTCTAACTTGTCCCCACCCTAACCAGTTGTCTCAGGACAGGAGGTGCTCTGGGACTTCCCTTCACATCTAAAATAGCCGGAAGGATGTGAGTGTGTGGTCCCAGGGGCTGGACTTGGCTCATCACTCGGAAAGGAGTCATTGGGAAAGTTCCCAAACTATCCCTCCCTGAGCAGTCATGAATCCACACTTAATTCGCCCCATCGAAGTAGGCCTCATGAAAATATTTTCCCTGAAACTTAAAAAACCTCAGCAGGATGAATTCTCTCAGAAGTTATAATAGTTGCAGCATTATTGATCCGTGAACAATCGAATTCTTTGAATTCGTGCCTAAGAACACAAAAGAAGCCCCTGCACTTTTTTCACAAGTCTCTGTGGAATTTCCCATTCCAACGAAAGCAAGTTACACTTTTTTATTTAGCAACAGTACCATTTCCAACCACCAGTGTAACCACTTAATAGAGTTTTGTTTATGGTTTAGCAAGATGTTTTTTTCTAATAACAAAAAAAATGCAGCTACAAAGCACTAAGCTCAGAAAAATACATTTGCAAAAACATATTGCAAATTCAATTCTGTTTTTTAGTTGCCTTTAAGGAAAGTCTTAATTGGAAGAGCAGCATTGTCACCAACTACTGTGCCAAAACCAAAGCTAGTTCAGGGCTGGCTGAACCCACCGAGCTGAGGTCAGGGCAGATGCAGCCTGTCCTCTGTGCTGGGCGGGACTCTGTGTAGGATTCTGTCTGTGTCGGTCCATCCTGGGTGTGAGTGCTCCTAGTTCACCCTGCCACCCACTCCTAACAGTCTTAGCTTAGAGCCCACCTCCAGTCCTAGGGGCGCCCAAAGCCCTAGTCAGGGTCCAGACCCTACAGTCTCTCTCAAGGTTTGAGGTGCTCTGGTCTGACCCAGATATAGCCCAGACCCTTTGGAGCCGTGGGAGTAGTTGCAGGGTCCAGGACCCATCAAACAGTCCCCGATCGATCCACTAGCTACTCACATCCAAGGGCTTTGACTAGAACCAGAGAAATTACAGGAATGCAGCAAACCATCTGCCTGGATGCATTCAGCCCTGGGTCAGTCACAATAGGTGTTCCGAACCCCTGGTTATATGTAATCAATCAAAGACAGACATCTCCCACTAAGAACTGAAATCTCGGCAGGCTCACTGGCTTTAAATCACGCCTGTGTCACTCCGGAGCTATGGAATGAGTTAAACCTCAGCATGCTCCTTGACTTTAACTCATTCCAGTTTCTCAAATGAGAACAAAGAAAACATCAGAAGGTATCCATCAACAGTGGAATACTCTCCACACTTGGCTAAGCATTGTATCTTCACACTTAACTCAGAATTTCCCTTCGCTTTCAGGTTTAATGCAAATCCCTTGTTTGGTTAAATGATGGCACACATATTTGGTTTTTTATTTATAATGTACTGGGTTTACTGTGGGGGAGGCAGTGTCTGAAGTTCTTTATAAATACTAATGTATTTATATGTGTATTTATGTGTATATTTATAAAGGTACATATAGTATGTACATTTACAACAAAATGTACACATCAAGGGGTTGCATACATTCGAACACTTTAGATTCTTTGTGACTGAATTTATTCTGTAATATTTTTAATTGCTGAATATGTGCCCATTTTAAGAAAGTAAAGAAAACAAAGTTTTATAAAGAAAAAGTGAATAATCTTGTTGTTCCCTTCCAAGTTCATCCTTCTGAGGTAACAGCAATGTTTTCTAGTGTCTACCAATGTGTGGGATAAGCCTTCTGAAAGGAGTTATTTTTTAAAAGTTTTAAAAGAGGCTGGGCACGGTGGCTCACATCTGTAATCCTAGCACTTTGGGAGGCCGAGGCGGGCGGATCACAAGGTCAGGAGATCAAGATCATCCTGGCTAACACGGTGAAACCCCGTCTCTACTAAAAATACAAAAAATTAGCCAGGTGTGGTGGCGGGCGCCTGTAGTCCCAGCTACTCGGGAGGCTGAGGCAGGAGAATGGCGTGAACCCAGGAGGCAGAGCTTGCAGTGAGCCGAGATCACGCCACTGCACTCCAGCCTGGGAGACAGATCGTGACTCCATCTCAAAGAAAAAAAAAAAAAAAGTTTTAAAAAGAAAAGTGTCAAAGCAAACTGAATACAACACGATAAAAAATAACATTATTTCAAGTAAAAAGAGAAAGAAATAAAGTGGGAGACAAAAGATTCATTTCCTCAACATAGAAAAGGGGTAAATAGCATGGCTGCGGTTGAATTTTTACATTAATGCAGTTGAGGAAGGAACGAAAAACAAACTGCAAGTCAATGTAGACCTGGGAGGATGGCAGAGAGAATGATTTGAAATTTTAGGACTTTCAGAATTGATTGGTGAGTTTTCATTGTTATCTAGACCTAGCAAGCACCTCGGAGGTCCTTTCAACAGACATTTCCTCTCAAGAGTTTTTAGTCCATGCCCTTTTGAAATTAGATCAAAGACCTTCTGTTCATATACCATAAGGACCCCCGAGATTGCATTTGAACATTCTGCCAAAGCAAAAAGGACATCTCATCCCTCTTTCCTGGAGAAAGGAACTGAGTGTCCTAAAGGGAATTCTGAAAACTGTTTGTCCACTAAAACCCAGCATCTTCCGAGAGCCTATGTTCTCACCTGTGATGCGTGCAGGCAACATTTGGCTCAACCTTCAAGAGGGCTTCAAAGCTGAGGGAAGCTCACAGGTGCACTGGAGAATGGATCTAGAGTGGCCAAGAGTCCCTCGTGGGACTTAATGTAGCACAACATAGAGAAGATTCTGCATGGAGGGCTGCACTCCAAAATAAAGAAGGGAGCAATGAGGACTAAAAAATACTCTAAACCCTGCAGGGTCACCATTGTAGCCCTCAGAATAAAATGGGTGCTTCAGACTCCAGGGACCACCCTTCCAGCTGCAAAAATGTAGCAGACTGAGCATCTTTGTCTTCCACAGAGACCAAAACAAAGACCAAATAATCAAGAGGTGGAAAAGGGGAATAGTGAACTCCCTAGCTTGCTGACCTTAACTTAGCACGTGATTTTGAAGTTTTATTGTATCACATGGTAATCAGTCTCTTGGCCTTTTAAAAATATATGTGTTAATAGTTATCTCACATCTGCATAGAGCTCTCTTAACCTCTCCCCATAGCTAATTAATGATTCTTAAAGAGGGCAGATGCTTGACTTAAACTTGTGTCGGAAATAATATTGGGACGTGATTAAGATGGTGTTTGCCTAAGGTGGTGGTTTGACACTCTGGTTGCACATTCGAATCACTAGGAGAGTTTTAAAACACTGATACCTAGAATCCATCCTCAGACATTCTGATTTGATTGTTCTGAGTTAGGGGTGGGCTATCCATATTATTTTTAGAAGTCCCCCAGGTGATTTGAATGCGCAGGCCGACGTGAGAAACACAGGTCTAAGTGATTCAGGCTCATTGGGATCCTAATCCCTCCCTAAATAACCACCCTTTCAACAACACAAGCAACGCTTTATCACAAGCCTGGGTTCCAAATCTCACTGCAGCACTGTGGTGAGTCAGGCTGGTCCTAACGAATGCCTTTGCCTGCATCTAAAGAGCCAAAACGAACTGAAGGGCTAACTTTTCCTCTCCATCCCCACATCTAAAGCCAAGCCTCTGTTCTTCACCACCCCAACAAGATGAACAGCCACACCTGTCAGCAAGAAGCAGAACAAACACCAGAGAAACCAGAGAATCACTCTTGAGGCCTGGAAGAATGCTGGCCTGGGCCTCTGTCAGGTCGACAGAGAGAAGGATGTGGAAAGGGGAGAGGGATGCTGGTCCTCAAGGAGGCTCCTTCTCGACCTGTTTTGCTTTATCCTGGAAGAAGAAAAATGTGAAGATGCAGCTGGGGCTTCCCTGAGGAACCTGAACTCTAGGTTCCTGAAGGAAGAAAGAATGAGGTTGAGGGCAGTGGTGAATAAAGGGTGGCCTAAGCCTTCTCCAAAGAGGGCAATGCCTCCGACCTCTCAGTCCTCTGGCTGAATCAACAGTCAGCAGACGCCCCTGAGCAAGCAGGGGATGGAGAGAGATGGAGGCCTCCAGCTCTGCGGCACAGTGAACTGAAGTCGACCTCAACATGGCTCCAGACACATAGGAACACCGGGCAGCACACAACCTGAAGGAGATTCTGATACACAGCCACGCTCAAAAGAAAAAATATTGGAACTAGAAAACAAGAATGTTCTGAAGCCAGAGGAGCAGGCCCATGGGGAACGACCTGGCAAACCAAGAGATGGCACTGGCAATACGTGAAGGGTCAGGAGATGTGGCCCCAGGCCTCAGAGGGGTGGGGAGCTGTAATCAGAAACACACAAAACTAGAGCCCTCAAAGAGCTGCCCTTCCTTCTAAAAGGCTTAGGAAAATGACCTTCTCTGTCAGGAAAGCAACAAGGAAGCGTACCATCTGCCTGGGACATTACTTGAAAAAAAAAAAAAAAAATCAAGACTAGAAACAAAAAGTCCCTACTAAGAAATCAAAACCACAAGTTTATGGGGGCTCTGAGGTCCAGATTTTGTCATTTGTGTAAGAATCCCAAGCCAAAGAATAAAGGTAGAAAACCAGATTTGGAGCAACTAAACTCCTAGTCCACAGAAACAAATGCAAAACCGTCCCAAAGTGACATTTCCACAACTCAGGAAGCACAAACATTTCAAATATGATAATGAACACCTGCTAAAAATGGCTCACAGTAAAAATTTATAAACCACACAGGGTAATGAACTGTAACAAGGGAAAGTCAGGAGAGACAATAAATGGGAGAAATCATACTGTCAGAACAGTAGGTAATAAAATAACCTTAAAGAGATTACATGGCTGGGTGCAGTGGCTCACATTTGTAATCCCAGTACTTTGGGAGGCCAAGGCAGGAGGATCACTAGAGCCCAGCAGTTTGAGACCAGCCTGGGCAACATATCAAGACCCTGTCTACAAAAATTTAAAAATAGATGGGTATGGTGGTGGGTGCCTATAGTCCTAGCTACTTGGGAGGCTGAGGTGGGAGAATCACTTCACCCTAGGAGTTTGGGATTACAGTGAGCTATGACTGCACCACTGAACTCCAGCCATGATGACAGGGGGACACCCTGTCTCTAGAAGAGAGAGAGAAAAAAATATTACATATATTTTAAATGATTAAAAAGTTTGTTTTAAATAAATAGATCCCAGGAAAGAGCAGGACAAAATGAGTAAAGAAAAAGGCATTTTTGAAAATGAACCAAAGAGAAATAAACTATTGACAATGAAATGAATTTAATGAACTGGTAACAGAAAATGCAACCTAACAGAAGAGACAAATTCTTGATTCAGAAGATAGAGGCAAATAAATTTTCTAAACTGCAACCCAGGGAAGCTGGGAGATGTGAGAATAGGATGAAAAAGTGTGGCATACATAACGCCAATTCTAGGAAGAGAGACTGGAGAAAATGGAGAGCATCAGACAGAAGGGATGGTAACTGTGAATCTCACAGGATTACAAAAAGACGTGAGTACTCAGATTCAAGAAGCATAATGAACAGTATAAATAAAAATAAATCCACCCCTAGAAATATTGTAATGAAATAGCAAAGTGCCAAGGACAAAAAGAAAATCTTAAACCAGCCAGAAAGAAAATATGGATTACTCAAATTGAATTACATTTAGACTTGTAAGCAAATGTTCAAAGCAGCACTACTCATAATAGCCAAAAACCTGAGACAATACAAATGTCCATCAACTGCTGAATGGAGAAATAAAATCTGGTATATCCATAAATAGAATACTATTCAGCATAAAAAGGAATTAGTGATAACATGTTATAACATATGAACTTCAAAATTACTAAGTGAAAGAAGACTACATATTGTATGACTCTACTTATATGACATTTCTTGGAAAGACAAATTTATATCTGCAGATTGCCTGAGGCTAGGAGAGGAAGCTAAGATTGACAGCAAATGGTCATGAACTTTTTGGGATGATGAAAATGCTCTAAAACTACACTGTGGTGATGGTTGCACCATGAATAGCTTTACTAAAAACACTGTACACTTCTAATAGGTGAATTGTATGGCATATTAATGATAGTTCAATAAACCTGTTGAACAAATCAACAATGACAACAACAAAATGTACAGGGCCCAGATGATTGTGTAAGTTGGATTTTGCCAAACCTTTAAGGTCAGATAACCCTGATCTGATACAAACTTTTCCAGGAATTTGAAAAGAGCAAGGATTCCCATCATTTAAGAAGCCAATGTGAGATTCAAGTCTAAGCATTCCAAGTGTAGACTCTCCACAATGCAACTGCCTCCATCTCTGTGTCTGAAGGGTTTTTTTTGAGACGAGTCTCACTGTGTCACCTAGGCTGGAGTGCAGTGGCCTGATCTCGGCTCACTACAACCTCCTCCCAGGTTCAAGCAATTCTCCTGCTTCAGCCTCTTGAGTAACTGGGACTACAGGCATGCACCACTCGGTCCAGCTAGCTTTTGGTGTTTTTAGTAGAGACAAGGTTTCACCATGTTGGCCAGGTTGATCTTGAACTCCTGACCTCAGGTGATCTGCCCGCCTCAGCCTCCCAAATTGCTGGGATTACAAGCGTGAGCCACCACAACCAGCCTGAAGGGGTTTTTTTTTGAGATGGACTCTCACTCTGTCGCCCAGGCTGGAGTGCAGTGGCACCATCTCGGCTCACTGCAGCCTCTGCCCTCCGAGTTCAAGCCATTCTCCTGCCTCAGCCTCCCAAGTAACTGGGATTACAGGTGCCTGCCACCGTGCCCAACTAATTTTTTTTTCTTTTGGATTTTTAGTAGAGATGGGGTTTCACCATCTTGGCCAGGCTGGTCTTGAACTCCTGGTCTCGTGATCCACCCACCTCCGCCTCCCAAAGTGCTGGGATTACAGGTGTGAGCCACCATACCCAGCCCAAAGGGTTTCTTAACACGGAAAGTGTACCAACCATAAAGGAAAAAATGGATTTTGACTACATTAGAATGTAAAATTATTGTATGACAAAAGACACCATACATAAAGTGAAGGGCCAAAGCATAAAATATTTGCAACTCATATTTTCAACCAAGTAAAGATTAGTATCCTAAAACAGAAGAAAATACTACCAAAGGAAAAGGCCATAACCCAACGAAAAAAATGAGCAGAAGGTATATACTGTCAGTTAATAGAAGAGCAGCCTCTAAAGACCAATAAATAGATGAAAAAATTCTCTAGTTGTTTTATTAGTACATTTTCACACTGCTATAAACAAATACCCGAGACTGGGTAATTTATTACAAAAAAAAAAGAGGTTTAATTGACTCACAGTTCCACACGGCTGGGGCGGCCTCAGGAGACTTACAATTATGATGGACAGCGAAAGGGAAACAAACATTCTCCTCACAAGGCTGCAGGAGAAAAGAAAAAGAAGGGGAAGACCCCCTTATAAAACCATCAAATCTCGTGAAAACTCACTCACTATCGTGAGAACAGCATGGGGGGAACCTTCCCCACGATCCAATCACCTCCCTCCCTCCACACATGGGGATTACAATTTGAGATGAGATTCAGGTGGGGACACAGAGACAAACCATATCACTAGTAATCAGGAAATGACAGTTAAAATCACAAATGAGATACCATTTCACACTCACCTAAATAACTAAAATCTGAAAGTCTGGTAATACCACATTAGCAAGGATATTGAACAACAGGAACTCTGATACATAACAGGGTGTGTGCATTTGCACAACCACTTAGAGCAATTTTGCGGTATCTGTTCACGTAGAAGATGCTCATGCCCTTCAAGGAAACAACTTCACCTTCAGTTATATGCTGCTCAGACAGGTACAGAATGAGATACACATAATTCTTTGTAACGTGAATAGGTTAGAAGGTTGATGTTCATCACTAGTAGAACACATAATTGTGGTTTCATCATCACACAGTGAAATATTATATCTCAGTTAAAATGAATAAATGCCTTCATATTTCAACACAGATTAATCGAAAATGTAAAGTTGAATAGAAAAGAGCAAGTGACAGAAAGTCATTTCCAGTATATCTTTTACGTAAAAAAAACACACAAACAATATCATATTTATTCATGAATAAATATGTAGAAAAAACATAAAAACATGGACAGGAAAAATGTATATCAACGATAAGCTATTACCTCTGGAAAGAGATAACATCTCAGTTGGGGCTAGGGAGGCATTTCAACTCCAACTAAAATTTTTTTATTCCTTTTTTTGTTTGTTTTTTAATTGAGGCTAATGTGGCCAAATGTTAACAGTTTCAAAAATTGTGTATAGATAAATATATGCTGTTATACTTTTATCTGTGCGTTGTTGTATATTTGAAGTATTTAATAATTAACTTTCTGGGACTGGCGGGGTGGCTCATGCCTGTAATCCCAGCAATTTCGGAGGTCGAGGTGGGTGGATCACTTGAGACCAGGAGTTTGAGACCAGCCTGACCAACATGGTGAAACCCTGTCTGTACTAAAAATACAAAAATTAGCTGGGTGTGGTGGCATGCGCCTGTAGTCCCAGCTACTCAGGAGGCTGAGGCAGGAGAATTGCTTGAACCAGGGAGTCAGAGGTTGCAGTGAGCCAAGATCGCGCCACTGCACTCCAGCCTGGCAACAGAGCAAGACTCTGTCATAAATAAATAAATAAATAAAATAACTTTCTGGAAACTTTCTAAGGGGGAAAAAAAGCAGCCTTGAGCATCTCCTCTCTCTTCCTTTAATTCTGAGATGGCAAAGCAGCTGAGACGCTGGTGGCCAGGATCCACTTACTGATGGGAGCAGAGCCGTCAGGGATCCCAGGTGCTCTGTCTCACAGCCACCACATTAGGCTCTAACACACATCAACATCCATTCAGTAACTTCCCTTTAGAACATGGGCAAGATTAAGTCTAATTTCCACAGTTAACACGTGAAAGCTGGAGTCAAGGAATCCTTTGCTTATGTAATTGGTGTTTTACATGGGATAACTGTTTGAGTTGTATCTAACCTACATTTGACCTATTGCAAATACCCTGGCCCCTTTAAAAGGACAGGTTATGACTCATTCACTAGCAAGTTGAGAGGAAATTGGAAGCAGCTGGGGAAACCGTACTGCAGGGCCTTTTTGCTGGATGAGCAAACCGAGGTTAGAGAGAGTTGGGGCTTGTGCCAAATCTCCAGCTTTCCCATATTGGAGCCAGGGCCCTGGTTTCTTGACACCCTGTGCAGGGTTGCCTATGTATTTCTTTTTACGGATAGATTGAAACATACTCAGGGAAGAGAACTAGAAAAAGGTTTTATCCAATTCTTTTTCTCTCTGGGCTGTTGTTGTATCTCTAAATTAAAAGTTTACAGAAACGTGGCCAGATGCGGTGGCTCAAGCCTGTAATCCCAGTGCTTTGGGAGGCCGAGGTGGGTGGATCACCTGAGGTCAGGAGTTCAAGACCAGTATGGCCATCATGGTGAAACTCTGCCTCTACTAAAAAATACAAAAATTAGCCAGGCATAATGGCGCACGCCTGTGGTCCCAGCCTCCCAGGAGGCTGAGGCGGGAGAATTGCTTGAATTGGGAAGGTGGAGGTTGCAGTGACCTGAGATCTCGCCACTGCACTCCAGCCTGGGTGACAGAACGAGACTCCGTCTCAAAAAATAAAATAAAATAAAAAATTTACAGAAACTATATAATGATACATGCTGGTAACCAGTTTATTTAAAGAAACTCAATTTGTAGAATGAAATAACAGAAAAGGGCTCGATACATAGGTTTTTAATCACGACTTTCATCCGTGTTTTGTCAAATCATCATTTCCATCCCTTAGTGTCATTTTAGGCAGATTTGATAACTCTCAGTTCACTTTTAGTTATTAAAATCGATCTAAACTGATCTCATAAGGTATTCAAAGATCTTCTCTTCTTTCCCAGCATAAGTTTGGATTGTATGTGAGCATGTGTGTATGTGTGTACATACATGAGCTCTGAAATACCATCTCAGGGCCTAGATCTCTTTTTTGGGGGTCTGCAAAAGGGATAGGAAGCTTAAGAGATCTGCTTCCATGGCTGGTAGTCTTCTGTTAGCGATGGAGGTCACCAGTATCACACTGATGTCTTGTGATTCTCTCTGAAACTAGAGGCCTCTATTAATTTTAGGCCACCACGGGGCTATACAGTGTCTGGGCCTATTAAAAACCAGTACCCCCAAGGGCCACTTCTGGAATGCCAGAAATGTTTTATACCTTGTCCTGCTCTCTCCAAGACATCCATAGTCAAGCTCCTCAAGGCCAGGGAACCACAGAGAGCAGACTGTCGGAGAACCTGTGCTAAACACGTATGGATTTAGAGGGCTCAGTTTCTACCCAAGCATACACAGGCACCAGGATGCCTTCCCTGATTCAGCGTAGCCTCTGTTGAGGCTGTGCTTTTGCCCCAAGATGAATCTGTTCTGCTCTATTAAACTAAGGACTGGCCAATGAATCCCAATGAATAATTGATCAGTAACTACATCAATGCTCTTTCAGTGGTGATCTAGGGAAAGAGGGAAAAGGAGAAATGAGCCTCTCCCATCTGGGTTGTAATATCTAATGGTGAAAGAAGCAGCATGCAAAGCCTTTATTCATGTAGCTATTTTGTTCTGTTTGGTTGGTTGTAGGGAGGAAGGAAGAGTGGAGGGGAAAGAAGACATGCCTGTTCTAATCAAAGACTTATTTTATTTTGTAAAAACGGAGGGTCACCCAGAAGCTACCTCTGGAGCCGGGGTAGTCTCCTCATCTGACCATGTCCACTCCTCGCAGCTTTACCTGTCCATCCATACTCACTTTTATTAAGCCTTTGGGTAGTGGTTCTGTCTCAAGCTGATCTGTATTGTAAAATGAGCTCCTATTAACCAAGGTAGCTGTGAGCATTCTACCCCCAAGAGGAAGCTGTCCTTAAAGAGAGCATCATTCATGCCAAGTGGCAGGTTTGCTTGGCTCTTTGGACCTTGTCAGTGACCTTCCATTTCATAGGAAATTTGCCACATCCTAATCTCATTCAATTCAGAAACTCTAGGCACTTAAGGCTCCATTCATTAGGGACTCTTATCTAAAATTCTGTTTTCAGTGTCAAATATCTCTGGGTGGTAATTGATTTAAATTGTATATATTTTGGAATAATTCATGGAATACTTTGATCAAGCACTACAGCCCATATATTAATGCAATTTCAATATTTTTTATGTTGCTGAGATGTTCAGTAATTGATCCGTGTTCTGTGCTGCTAAGACGTTTTCAATTTGTATCATAGAGAAATTACAGAACTGAAATACAGTTCATATGAATCACACTTACACCTTGTAAATGTAGAGGCCCAGCTTCTGTCAAACGTTGAAAATGACAATTTGAGGGTCATGTAGGATATCCAGGGGGAGATTTTATTTATTTATAGGGTCAACAAGATGCCCTTCTTTTTACCAATTGCATCATGTACTTACTTTATGTTTTCCCTCTTAGTTTAAATTTTCATGACACTAATTTCCCTTTCAAATATGCAGTCATTATTTGAATCTTATGTCATTCACATTAGCTAAAATTCTTCTCCCTTTAAAATATTATCATACAAACCAAAATATAATGATCCTTGGCTTTCTATTTGTTTAGATTGTAAGGATCAACCTGGTTTGCAATCCACAGAGGAAGGAACAAATCAGTCATTTTCTCAGACAAGAAGCACATGGATCTGAAATATTTATAACATGCAGGTTAAACATAAGTGCACTTGAGGGTGATTGTAGACATGCAATTAGATGCACAGCTTCATGGTATATAGTAAAAGCAGCAGCTCCAAATCACGTAAAGCTCTCTAACTAAATAGACACCTTCCGAAAGTTGCTGAAATGCTTCAGAATGTCTCTCACCAACAGTGATCACAGTGATGGCTTTAAAGAACTGCCATGTCCCTTCACAGAAGTGAGTGCCTGGCTCATTTTTCCCATCTGGTTGTAAGGCTCTAGTTTCCCTTTAGAAAAAATTATAGAAATCAAAAAATGTGAAAGAGAGATTACTAAGAATCCCAGAAACCTAGCTGAGCACAATGGCTCATGTCTGTAATCCCAACACTTTTGGAGGCTAAGGCAGGAGAGGAATTGCTTCAGCCCAGGTGTTTGAGACCAGCCTGGTCAACACAGTGAAACTACGTTGCCTCCAAAAAATAAAATAAAAATAATAATAATAATAATAATTCCAGGAATCCAATCAGAAATCTACCATTAGGATCCTTGAGCCACTACTGATGTGATGATATTGACAAATTGACAGGTCATGTGCATTACCTCACCTTACCCCTTTGGATGACTTAACAGAGGCATCTACTCTAGAGATATTGAGAACTGACCAGGATTGCTGAATCTCTTTCCTTCACAGGGAGTTTTAAGAACAGAACCTTCCCAGTTTTCTCACCTTCACATCCCTGCTTCCTACTCAAACAGATGTTGATGAAGACCTAAATGTCTTTCAGCCAGTGCTATTACTATTGTTGCTACAGAGACCCCTCAAGAAACCTTCTGTGTGGTGGGTCATATACCTTTAACACTCTTATTCTGTTCAAGGTGTCTATTAATTTTCCTTGTATCTTTCTTATATTTTGAATAATTTATCCTGGCTTTAGTTTTTATGTGCTCTATCTCAGATTCCTTTTGTCATGCAAAGATAAAATGCTTACATTTTCCTACCCTCAATTAATAGATCTGGCTACTTGGCTGTAAAGCACATTCAGTTCGGAAACATCAAGAGGTGAGACAATATCTCTGCAGTCTACTCAACCACCATCTCTGTGGTGGATGCCTATTATGTCGATTTAGCTCAGCTGGGACTACAGTTCCCAGAATTCTCTTCCTTGCACAGCGGACTTGGATCAGAAGAGAAATGTGGTTTGAGATTTAGAAGGCAGGAATGAAACAATCATATTTTTTTATGCTCAGAAGGTTGCTGCAGGCTGGGCATGGTGGCTCACACCTGTAATCCCAGCACTTTGGGAGGCCAAGGTGGGCAGATAACTTGAGGTCGGGAGTTTGAGACCAGCCTGGCCAAAATGGCGAAACTGCATCTCTACTAAAAATAGAAAAATTAGCCGGGCGTGGTGGCGTGCGCCTGTAATCCCGGCTACTTAGGAGGCTTAGGCAGGAGAATCACTTGAACCTGGGAGGCGGAGGTTGCAGTGAGCCAAGATTGTGCCACTACACTCCAGCCTGGGTGACAGAGTGAGGCTCTGTCTCCAAAAAAAAAAAAAAAAAACACAAAAACAAACAAAACAAACAAACAAAAAAAACGGCAACAACAAGATTGCTGCAGGCACAGTGTGCTGTTGCTGCTCACACATGTTATCACTGCTCTAGCTGCTCCACTGGCTGGCAAGGGGCAGTAGCTGGGCCCGCAGCTCCTCCAGCTCCCACCAGGTCTCCTCTGTCAGCTTCTATGATTCCAGGGTGAAGGGCATCACTCACCAAAGGAAAGGTCACCAGCTTCCCCTGCAAGTCACCTGCATCAGAGAAGTTGTAGGATTGTAGGGAGGTGAGAGTCCAATACGAGGCCAGCCCATCCTCACGGTTCCGCCTTACCCTCACACGCTCCAGTTTGTCTGTGCTTCCCCTGCTTCGTACCTGTCTTTCCTTCCTGACGACCTGCCCCGTTGACTTCAAGCTCCAGTACGAGAGGAAGAAGTAATAGCTTCACAGAGGTGGTTTAGCCAGCTCCTACGTATTGCATACGGTTAAATCCCTCAGTACTGAACCATCCCTAGTGATTCTGCTGCTCTGATAAAACCCTGAAGGATACACTAACTTTACTTGGTTGGGTACATTTTGGCAAATGAAGGAAAAATGACTTAGGCTACCACTGTTAAGGTCAAGATTAATTGTTCCTTAGCCTCACCGAGATGGGAAATCTCAAATCACATTCAAACATTTCTGGTTGGGTCAAACACCTGGAATTTGAACCAATAGTGTCATCAGCTTCCGTCCTGGTGCTCAGAGCAGTTTAAAGTTTTCTGAGCAACCTAGCTTTAGGTTCTCTGACATGAACAGCCCCGGGATGGGCTAATGGAGCACTGAGTGGCCAGGGTATAACCTTGATCATTGAGAGTGCCCTTCTGCCAGTCTTCCACCAAAGCAGGGAAGCTCAGGACACAGAGTCACTCTGACCCGCCCAATCAGCCTCCCCACCACGTTATAAGACATGTGAAGAGGTCTCCTCAGGGAAATAGTAATATTACTGCGTGGACAAGCAGTGAGAATTTACTTGACTCTTCTACATGGGTGGGTCTATTGATTTTAAAGGATATGTTTTAATTTATGAGAGTTGCCCAGAAGCCACAAAAATACATTTTCGTTACATGCATGCTTATGTAGGGAGCTGATGAGGTCTCGAAAGCACTTCAGGAAGTTTTCAGTATTGCTCTGATGGCTGAACTTTCCTAAAGATAATGGCTTTTAAAAAATCAGAGTTTCTTTTGGATTAAACTTAGATATACCAGTCATAACTTGTACAGGATCTTAAATAACCCCAATTATAGACAAATAACAGAAGTTTCCAAACACAGCTGCTTGACAATGAAGATTGCCAATGTTCTTGCTATGGGGAGAAGGAAATGATATTTTCAGAAATCTGTTTTCTTTCCTCCAGAGTTTGTTTTTCACTTAATCCAAGAATGAAGACTTAATGTTTTGTTAACTCTAAATATCCATCCCTGAAGTAATTTTGGGGCAATCTTACTGCCTTAATCATCCTTACACCTTGGCTAAATGATTCTGGACTTGGCATAAGTTCAACCAAATAGAGTAATATGAATCTAGCTGGGCCTATAGATGATCAGTGACATGATCCTGCCAGGAAAATGTCATAGAAATGGAAACCAAAGGTAACCCAAATAAAGGATATTTTGGGTTAATCACATATTTTGATATAATCTCCCACATTCAAGTTTGTCAGTATGGATCGTTAGAGCCTTGGGTTTCCCCAGGTCGTTCTAGCCTGAGGATACACATGGGCTCAGGCATGTGGGGCTGTTAGGGTGTTCACATATGTCACCTCTTCTTTATCCATCTGAGCTCAACAACAATTAAGAGCTAGACAGAGGTGTCAGATAAGTGAAAATCAAAATTATCTTTATTACTAAGAATGGCTTAGTAATAAAGACAGATTACTTGTACAACAACAGGAGACTTATCCATATTATCCCGTCACAAGCACAGCTGGACAACCTCAGTTTTCATGCATAAGGTCAAGGTCTGCCCCGCTGAGCTTCCTGTATGATCAGAAACAGATCAGTCAGAAGATCCCAAAGGAGAGGAGGGAGAAGGGGAACAAGGTTAGCATACCCAGCCCCTCCCTCCCAAATCCCCCATCAGAGAAGTCACTCCTCCTCCCATGGGGAGAAGGGAGAAAGGGGTGGGGAGAGAGGCCACAGTGCTGCTCTAGGGTGGCTCCTCCACGTGACACTGCTCTCCTTCCTGGGCTCTGCGACTGCCTCCTGCCGGACTCTAACACAGCTCTGGAGCTCTGGAGCCTATAAGGAACTAAAAGTGGCTGAATGATCTTTAGCAAAGCAGGATAGAATGTTTCTACTCTGTATCCTGTGTTTTCATGGCAGCATTTTGCTAACAGAACCCCAATTCTGCTCAGGCTAAATATTAAACATAAAATATTTAGCAAAGTACCAAGCCAAATATTTTCTTTCCCAGCTTCTCTTGCACCAAGGGATGGCCATATGACACAATTTGAACGAGACATAAACAGAAGTCTCCTGAGTTTTCCTATGAAATATTTTGATTTCTAGATTTTAAGAAAAAGATGGTAGTGTCCTCCCTTCACACTCCCTTCTTCCTGCCTTGGATTGGAAATGATGGAGTTATGGCAATCTTACAAGCAGGAGAAGTCAAAGATGAAGGCAAAAACTGGCTCATTAAGAATGGTGCAGCAGATATATATAAAGAGACTAGGTGCCTGGTGACACTTCGCTCAGCTGAGCTAAACGAACATCAGCCTACTTTTGGGATTCCTTGTCATGCAGGACAACAAAAACAAAACAGGAAGATATTTGTATAAGACCCTCTGAGATGGATTTTCTGTTACTTACAGATACTCACCACCTGAACTGCTAACAACCTTCTTTCCCCAAGCAGCTTCAGGGGAGCCCTTCCTAAAGCAGTAATGAATGAAGGAGGCTGCTTACCCTCTCTCTCCCCACAAACCCCAGCCAGCCAACCCTGGTAGTCACAGGAATGAAACATGCTGCGGACATTTCACCCATCTTGTCATCATCTAATCACAGTGTGGAGCAGAGCCTATTCCTTCACTCTTACCACTCAGTTGCTATTTAAGTTCTACTCTCACTGTGTGTAGACTCACCATTTCATCAATAATAACCACAGAGCCCATTCTCCTGGCTTTCTTTTTTAACCTAAGAGTCAGCTGATTTGCTACATCATCCACCATTTGGAAAAAACAGGATAAGTGAGAATTGTGTCTCTAACAAAGAGTCCATTTATAACAAGCTATTTTGTCACCAACTTCTCCAGCTTTTAGGCAATCAATTCCCCTCTCAGCAAATTCAATAACTCGTTATCTTCAGAACCAGATTTGTAGTGAGTAGACACAGAGGCTGAATTGAAGAGACTCCCAATGCTAAATCGATAAAGAAATCACACTCTCACCACCAAGGTAGTACATCCTCAAATCCCAGAGAGCTCTATCTTACATAATTTAGTAGTATTCTATGTAAATGAAAGAAAGTCAGAGGATGTGGGGAAAGAGAAAAACAACTACCATATCATACCCTAATTGGCTGCTTCCTGAGACACACAAACAAATGTTTATCAGCCAAAGAAGATTACAAGCCAAAGAAGGTGTCTGGATTTTTGCTTTATTTTAATGGGAAATATTAAATACTTTTTTTTTTTTTTTACTAAGAAACATTAACAGATCTAGGGAACTTTGCAACAAGTAACCACTAACTCGGTTATCTGTTTTTCACTTCTTTCTATAAAAGTATAACATTCTTTTAAATTAATCTGTATATTTATTATAATGTTTCCTGTCGCTTTGTGGTTTCTATATACTTGCATAACTCTGTGTGTCAATGATTCTTATTTTATCAATTAAAATGCATTAAGCTGCAAGTAACAGAAAAACCTATCAAAGGCAAACCACAAGAGCTTTTTTTGTGTGTTTAGCTATCCAGAAGTCTTGAGGCAGTCTGTCCTTGAGGTTGTTTAATGACTCGGTGATGTCATAAAGTACTAAATTTCTTTGTATCATTCCACCCTGCCTCCCCCAAAGAGTTGGTGATGTTGCAAGATGATTGTCACAGCTCTCAGAAGCAATCCTCATAAGCAAAAAGGCAGAGCAAGGTTGGACATGGTGGCTCACGCCTGTAATCGCAGCACTTTGGGAGGCTGAGATGGGAGAATTGCTTGAGGCGAGGAGTTCAAGACCAGCCTGAGCAACATAGTGAGACCCTCTTCTCTATCTATAGAAGAAAAAAAGGTAGAGCAAAAAGACAAAGACAAAACGGATTCTCTTCATGGGTCTTACTTATTTAGTGAAGAAACTTTTTTGCAGCAGCATTCCAACAGACTTCCCTTTGAATTTTACTGGCCAGGAACATATCACATGGCAACCACTGGCTACAAACAGGGCTGGGAAATTTACTATGGCATTTTCAACCTTTCTGTAGAAAAAGGAAGGGGGCTGGGAACACTTGCTAAGTAGGCCACAAACATTGTCTGCAAGAGGATAAGGTTTCAGAGATCAGCAATTGCATATTTTTATTTGCTATCTGTTTCCTTTTGTAATAAAACAATATATAATAACAATAATAGCAGTAAATATATTCAAATAGTACTCTGAAAAAAATCACCCATAATTTCATCCCATTGCAATGATTTTTTGTGTTTGGAATGGAAGAATTATCTTCCATTCACTGTCCATAGTCCATATTCATAAATATTTTACCTATTTATAATCTAATTTTGTGTTCTTTTTCATTTAATACTACATCATAAGCATTTTCTCTGTTGTCCATAGTTATAATTTTAATGAAAAACAATTTTTCATGGAGATTTTAATGTCACAGTTTACTTAGCCATTTCACTATTATTGAACCCATAGGTGATTCTCCATTTTTTGGCTAAAATAGATTATACTATAATACTACCTTTGTGTGTGCAAAGCTTTTCAGCTAGTAGATTATTTTAAGGGCAAAAAAAGTTATAAATATTTTTATAACATAAAGTGTTATACTCTCGTACAACCATAATGACTGTTGTAGTTTAAAATTTTACCAGCAACATATATATAATATATATTTTATACATATATAATAACTTACATGTATTATATATATACACACTTTTGCAAATTTATTCAGAACCTCACCAACATAATGATATTTTAGATGCTTTTTTTTTCTGATTCATCAACTATAAAATGTCACCTTATATTTTATTTCCGACCTTTTCCTTTTTCCTGGTGGGAAGACCAGGTAACTAGTACAGCCAGGGTGAATCTTATAGGACCATAGCTGGGGCAAAATAGTTTCTTACCTAAAGCAAAGTTAAACCAAATGCTATAGTTACTATCTTTAAAGGGTATATGTAAAAGAGATTTGGGCTGATTTTTATTTTCCTCGTTTTTTTCTAAGCGGAAAATGAACTGGATTACTTAGGTAATGAGTATAACACAAACGCTGCTTAGGTAATGAGTATAATGCAAATGCTACTTAGGTAATGAGTATAATGCAAATGCTGCTATTTTTCTGTTAATAAGCTGCACTCTGGTACAGGTGTGTAAGCTGAAGAGGAGGGTCCCAAACATGGAAAGCCAGGGAGCCAAGCAGGAATCCAGGGAGGTAAGGCCAAGGCTCAGGTGTCCACGGAGACCAGAGCAAGGAACAGCACATCCGAGTGGGCGAGGGTTCCTGTGTGCTCCTGAAGCAAGGCAGGAGACAGACCAGACCACTAAAAGGCCCAGGGAAGAACAGATTGTTTCTTTGATTGCTGCGAAGGCATTTCTTTGCTGTTCTTATTAATCTTGAGTAAATTATCTACACACATTCTACGACATGCCTTTGTCATTATAATATTGATTTATTCATTCATTTCACAAATATTTATCAAGCACATCTCATGTGCCAAGTACTGCTGTAAGCACTGGGAAGCAGCATTAAAGAAAAAAGACAGCCGGGCGCGGTGGCTCACGCTTGTAATCCCAGCACTTTGGGAGACCGAGGTGGGTGGATCAGTTGAGGTCAGGAGTTCGAGACCAGCCTGGCCAACATGGTAAAATCCTGTCTCTAGTAAAAATACAAAAATTAGGGAAGGAAGGAAGGTAGGAAGGAAGGAAGGAAGGAAGGAAGGAAGCCAGTTCCCAAAGGATCTCACAGGCCATGCTAAGAACTAGGGATTGTCATGTTCTTAGTATGAGCAAATGTAGTTGGGTTAGCAATGACTTACACTTTATTTATGTATTTATTTATTTATTTTTGAGACATGGTCTCGCTCTGTCACTCTGTTGCCCAGGCTGGAGTGCAGTGGTGCGATCTCAGCTCACTGCAACCTCCACCTCCTGGGTTCAAGTGATTCTCCCGCCTCAGCCTCCCGAGTAGCTGGGATTACAGGCACCCACCACTATGCCCGGCTAATTTTTATATTTTTAGTACAGCCAGGATTTCACCATGTTGATCAGGCTGGTCTCAAACTCCTGACCTCAAGTGATCCTCTCACCTCAGCCTCCCAAAGTGCTAGGATTACAGGTATGAGCCATTGTGCCAGGTCAATTTACCCTTTAAAGGAATCACAAGTTTGGTATTTGGAGAATAGATTTGTTGGGAGGAGGGATGTTGTGTAGGAAGCAAGAGTGAAAGCTAAGAGATCAATTGGAAGTTGCTGTAATAGCCTAAGTGAGGAATGCTAGAGGTCTGGACTAAGATGGAGGCAATGCAACTGGTGAACAATAGTCAGATTCTGAATCATTTTTAAACATAGAGATGACAGAATTTGCTGATAGATTAAGTATGGCATGAAAGAGAACAGGAGGCAGCATGAAAGAGAACAGGAGGCAGCCACGATGAATCCTAGGTTTTTGGCCTGAACGGCTAGGCTGTGAATCAGTAATGCCTTTTACCATGTTTTAGAACGCTGGAGGAGGAGGAGGAGGAGGTTTGGAGGAGAAAATCAAAAGTTTGCATATCTTAAGTTTGAGATTAGATACCCAAGTGAAGATGTTGAGTTGGCAGTTGAATATATCTGTCTGAAGTTGAAGAAAACCAAAATATTTCACCCCAACATACATGGTCCAAGCCCCTATTCTTTCTGTAAACCTCAAGATGGTATATAAGCTTCTGAATCCCATAGGAGGTTCGGGAGTAATTACTCTGTGATTCTCTCCCATGCACATTAATAAATTTGTAGCCATTTATCCTATTAATCTGCCTTTTATCAGTTGATTTTTCAGCAAAACTTCAGGGAGTGAAGGAGAATTTTTTTTTTTTTGGCCCCTACAGAGTTCAGAGCAGAGACCTGGAGGGGAGGTTTAATTTTAGAATCACCAACATATAAAGCCACAAGCCTGGATGAGATCACCAAGGCAGTGAGTGTAGGTGGAGAAGAGAAAAGATTTTTCAACAAGCAGAGATTGGGGAGGTGAGGAGAGTTCAGCAAAGGTCACTAATAAGTAGCTGTGGCTGGAGAGATGGGAAGAGAATTAGATGAGTTTGGGGTCCCGGAAGCCCCACGAGGAAATTGTTTCAAGAATTGCTTCAATTAACTATGTCAAATGCTGCTGAAAAGTCTAGTAAGATAAAGACTAAGAATTGATCTGTAATTATGCTCTGGAGCTTGGTAAACTCCCAAATGCCTCAAGTAGTTAAAAAGCCATGAAAAAGCAAACCCAGCAATCGTCTCTCCCTTTACTATTCCAAAGTGACATCGACAGGATAGATTTGTCTTTAAGTAAATAAGGATCCGTTGGCTGGTACCTGGAAATCCCAAAATTTGTTGTCATTCCTTGTTTGAGATGTAGGTTATTGTACTTGGGCATGCCTGAGGTTGCTTTTCAGATTAAATGGATAATAAATGCAAAGTGTAAGGCACAGGGTCCAGTGTAGTGTAGATGTTGGCGGCGTTAGCTATAATTGTAACTCGACAGTATTGAGTCTTGCTTCATTTTTAGCAATCATTTCAGGCTGTTGCTTAGCAGTGTTCCAAAGATAAGCACTAAGTTTTCTGGAAATGATTGAAAGTAATCACAGCATCTTAGAGCTGAAAGGACTGTAGAAGTTAATTACTCCGTTCTCTTCAGTTGGCAGATAACAGAGATCCAGCAATATTAGATGACTTTCTGAAGGTTATCTACCACATTAGTGCAGGGACTCAGAATACAGCATGGGTATCCCAGTGCTGAGTCCTTTCAAATTAGTTACAGTAGAGCTCACAATTGGAGAATTGAGCATTCCATGACAAGGGACTTTTTTCAGATGACTGAAGCTTATTCCTTTTAACCACCAAAACTTAATAACAACCATTATCAGTCTTTTTTTTTTTTTTTCCAGACAGGATCTCACTCTGTCTCCCAGGCTGGGATGCAGTGGCATGAACATAGCTCACTGCAGCCTTGACCTCCTGGGCTCAAGCAATCCTCTTGCATCAGCCGCCTGTGTAGTTGGGATCACAGGCATGCACCAGCATGCCCAGCTAATTTTTTTATTTTTTGTTGAGACAGGGTCTCACTTTGTTGCCCAGGCTTGTCTTGAACTCCTGGGCTCAAGCAATCCTCCCACCTCTGCCTCACAAAGTGCTGGGATTACAGGCATGGCCCATTATCACTTTTGATTAAAATCCTCTACTGCTTTTGATTAAAACATGTCTATACAATGAAGTCATTCTAATCTAGAGGGTTTGAAATCCTCAAAGTCCGTTTTTCTTGTTACTTTCTTTACCAGTTGCTTTAAGGTTTGAGCAATCCCTTTGACTTGTAAAGCAAATGACACCTTAATTCAGTTGTGTTACTGTATTATCAAATTGATCCTTTGATATTTTTTGAAAAGACAGAAATCCAAGAACAGCAACAAGCATGTGATTCTGCCTCTAAGAGAATCCACAATTTTAAGTATACATTTATTTATATTATACATGCATATAGAACTATCAATGTATTATTATGGAGATCTCAGTGCACAACGCAGACCTGCAACTCATGAAGAAATTAATCTTAAATGAGTCAGTATTACCTTTCCTTCAGTGTGTCAGAGTACATATGGAGCTTTATATATATATATATATATATATTTACTGAAATAATTTTTGTCTCTATAGCATTTTTTCATAGAGAAATTTTGAACATGACTTCATTAAACTCCTAAATACTCCATGAGAAATGAGAGAACAGATATTATTATTCGTATTCTAGAAATACAAAACTAATGTCCCCAAATATTAAATATGCCCAGGGGACCTACACAAACAGGAACAAAGCCCCTTTCTCTCTTCTGCTTCTCATCAGTCAATCTTTGAGTCTCATCCAAGAGTCTGAATTTAGCCTTCAGTATTTTCAGCTGTTCCAGGAATAGACTCTGCCAGAAAACAAAGCCCACTGATTCCTGGTGCTCACAAATCCACCCTCGACTCTTCCCATCACTAGTGACCACAGGCTCCGCCTCTGCCTTCTCTAAGGTCATGTGATCTCCGTTGCTACAACAACCGAGAATCCATCACATTTTGCTCTGGGGTAGCTCTTAAGTGTAAATTGCTAGTCACACTCTATCCAATCTTACTAGATCAACTGAGCTGTGCACGTCCAGAGAATGGAGGAGCAAGAAACAGGCCAGAAAAAGTTTCCTTCCTTCCCTAACTCGATTTTGGTGCCTTTGATTAATGATAGATGTTGTTGGATGCTGGGTATGTGGTATGTCCTAAAGGAACAGCTGACATCTGGATAATTACAGGATGGTTGGGAGGATTAAAATTAAAGGAAGTAATTATTGTGACGTGCTTAGCAAAGTGCAAAGGATCTTGCTCAAAGGAAATGTTCACTAAATGTTCGTGGTGTGATTATTAGTATTTGTAGGTTCGTTGGTAAAATTTGGGAAGAGCTAATAATCATAGTTGTGGTTTATGTAATTTATAAATAAATTAAATTTATTTATTAAATTATACTTACATCTCATGATAAGCTTACAAGGTGATTATCATTTTCCTCATTCCACACATGAGAATGTAGCAGACTTGGGATGTGACAAAGGTTTCTCTGACTTTACCAAGCTTGTTCATTCATTTATTCATTCACTCGACAAATACTCACCAAGTTCTTGTGTACTAGGCACTGAGCTAGGCAGAGGTGAAAGAGACAGACCTGGTCCCTGCTTTTATGAGATTTAGAGTCTAAGGAGGGGTACAGGCAGGTGAAACCCAAATGTCATCACGTTCCAAGGTCAGCCCCCATTCTTTTTTTTTTTTTTTTGAGACAGAATTTCTCTCTTGTTGCCCAGGCTGGAGTGCAATGGCGCAATCTCAGCTCACCGCAACCTCCACCTCCTGGATTCAAGCTATTCTCCTGCCTCAGCCTCCCGAGTGGCTGGGATTACAGGCATGCGCCACCACGCCCAGCTAATTTTTTTTCATATTTTTAGTAGAGATGGGGTTTCTCCACGTTAGTCAGGCTGGTCTCAAACTCCTGACCTCAGGTGATCCACCCGCCTTGGCCTCCCGAGGTGCTAGGATTACAGACGTAAACCACTGTGCCCAGCCAGGCCCCCATTCTTGCCCTGACACTTTGAATGCAAACCTCTTAAAATAAATCCACTCATATTAGGCAAATAAGAAAAGCCATTTCACTGAAGAATGCATAGGGAAAACCTCCGGAGGTATAGAGCTTACACTCCACAACACATAGCTCTCCTCTCCCCGTAAGCATCTTTGTCCTCTGCATCACCTCAATCCTTAAACTCCTCACCCCACCCTACTCTACCCTCAGTCTCTCAGCCCAGATAGAGGCTGCTGGCCCAGGATCATCCCTTTCAGTCTATGACTCTCCCCTCTGTATGCCAGACCACTTCAGCCTTACATGTGAACTCTCAAAAGGGTCCTCCCATTAGCCAGATACCCCTTCCTTAGAAGATGACCAGCGAATTATAAAGAAACTATTTTTTTCTTCTTGTTCCATAAGTAAACAGGCAGTCCTACTGTGCTGAAAAGACACAAGGAAGGACTTCAAATCTGGACATAGGGCAGCAGGGCAGGTGTCCTGGAAAAAGTGATATCTAAAGTATGCTAGGGAGTATAGTTGCCTCCTCAACATCCATTGTTCAGCTCTTGGTAACTATTCCAATTTGGTGGTGGAGGTAGGAGTAGGGGATATGCATACCTTCTACATGACGCCTACCTGCTTTGGGGAGAGGCAATGCCGTGGCTCTTAGCACAAGCCTAAGCTAAATGGTATCATTTCATACCCCTAGTCCTACTTATTGGGTCAGGGGTGAGTAAGGACCTAATCTGGGCAATGAGACCGAAAGAGACATTTGTGGGAAAGGGGGAGGCAGCATGGGGGAAGGGGCAGTCTAGGAAAGAAACAACTTCTTTCAATGAACACAAATAAACAAGAGTGTCGGCGTCGCTACCAGTCGCCGTCTGATCACCACGTGGACCATCAGCCTCAGCAGGAAGGCTATGCTGCCCGGCAGAGTAAGAAGCTGAAGAGAAATTGAACTCTTCCTGACCTGGTAGAGCTGCTGAACCAACCCCGGTAATGTGAGCCTTTCTTATCTAAGGCAGTAGAGCTTCAGTTGACTGTTACTTGCAATCAAATCCAACCTAACTGATACAGAAGGTGAGATCTGATCAACAAGTGGCCAATAAAGTGGCCAATAACCTTGAGAAGGGCGTAGGCAAGTCTCAGATCTACAACTTAAAGAAGTTGTTCATTTAAATGAGGCAGTTTGATTTTCAAGAAAATCATAAAATACAGGACAAGTCCTGCATACCCTTAATTACCAGCTAGATAAAACAACAAGAAAAGATATCTGACTTATAGTCACACACACACACACACCATATCACAAATTTCCAAACTTAATTTTTAATTATTATTATTATTATCATTATTTAAGATGGAGTCTCACTCTGTCACCCAGGCTGGAGTGCAGTTGTGTGATCTCGGCTCACTGCAACCTCTGGCTCCCAGGTTTGAGTGATTCTCCTGCCTCAGCCTCCCGAGTACCTGGGATTACAGGCACATGCCACGTGCCCAGCTAATTTTTGTATTTTTAGTAGAGACGGGTTTCACCATGTTGGCCAGACGAGTCTCAAACTCCTCACCTCAGGCGATCCGCCCAACTCGACCTCTCAAAGTGCTGGGATTCCAGGTGTGAGCCACCACACCTGGCCAGATTTCCAAACTTAAAATGGTTAGGAACTATGTGATGTGACTTTTAAAAAGAAAACCTTCAAAACTGTGTGAGAACATTTAAAAGATGATTCACATAAGTGGAGAAATAGAGCCAATTCCAAGATAAAAAGACTTAATAACACTAAAATGTCTATATGACCAATAGAATTAAATTTGAATTAAATTGAGTTTATAGATTTAATACTATTCTGATCTAAAGCCTAGTAAGTATTTTTTTTAATGGAGTTTTGCTCTTATCTCCCAAGCTGGAGTGCAATGGCATGATCTAGGCTCACTGCAACCTCCGCCACCTGGGTTCAAGCAATTCTCCTGCCTCAGCCAGTAGCTGGGATTACAGGCACATGCCACCAGACCCAGCTAATTTTGTATTTTTAGTAGAGACGGGGTTTCGCCATGTTGGGCAAGCTGGTCTTGAACTCCTGACCTCAAGTGATCTGCCAGCCTTGGCCTCCCAAAGTGCTGGGATTACAGGCATGAGCCACCGTGCCCAGCCTAAAACCTTGTAAGTACTTTTAATTCCACAAAATTATCCTAAAATGTATGTATGAAAATAATAAGAATACCATCAACAGGGAGTATAAAAAAGACACAGAAAAGTTTCTACCAATATCAGCATTAAAACTTGCTATATAATAAAATAAGAATTAAAATAATGCACTAACTAGATCATAGATTAATGGAACCAAATGAAGAGATGAAAAAAGGCCTAATAATTTACAATAGCATTTTTGTGAAATAAAGTTTAACTATAAATAATTAAATATATATACACACTTAAAATATATCTATCAAAAATAGCTTTTGAAAACAGCAGGAGGGAAAGAAAGTGTGTACAGACACGCCTAGTTGTCTGACTAAATGGCCTTTCCCAAACGCCTTCTCTCCTGCTGTTTTTGCTATAGAAAGAGAAATATGAAATACTTTCCCAGCCACCATTGCGCTAGGTGTGACCTTATGACACAGTTCTGGCTAATAAGACATAAGAGGCCTGGGCACGGTGGCTCATGCCTGTAATCCCAGCACTTTGGGAGGCCAAGACAGGTGGATCACCTGAGGTCAGGAGTTCAAGACCAGCCTGGCCAACATGGTGAAACCCCGTCTCTACTAAAAATACAAAAAAAAAATTATCTGGGTGTGGTGGTACATGCCTGTAATCCCAACTACTCGGGAGACTGAGGCAGGAGAATTAGTTCAACCTGGGATTCGGAGGTTACAGTGAGCTGAGATCGCGCCACTGCACTCTAGCCTGGGCAACAGAGTAAGACTCTGTCTCAAAAAAAAAAAAAAAAAAAGAAAAAAAACACGTAAGAGAAAGTCTGCTGGTAGGTTTGGAAGAAAATGTTTGTTTTCCTGATTAAAAGAACTGACATAGCTCTTACTGCCCTTCCTTCCTGCTTTGAATATAGAGGCTCAGCAGCCATCTTGGAATCATGAGGAGGAAGCATGAGAGAAGGGCCCAGAGAATTCCAGTCTCCAGCACCCACATCACAGAGACACCAAAACGCTGCCAACCCTACCAACCGCGACTTCCTATAAAGTGAGAAGAAAAAGCCCCTATTTGTTTAAGCCACTGTTAGTTGGATTTTATTATTTGCTATCAAATAATATAACTGATACAAGTTTTATTTGATAAGAGGTTTTGGAATTTGTGATAGCAATTTTAAAAATAACTAAGTACTTAATATACTCTAGGTGGATTGAGTTAACTTTTTATGTTGGAAAAAAGAACAGAACATTGAATAAAATATTTAGCACATCTGTGAGGAAGAACTTTTTCTTGAAACTTTATAAGGAATTGTAAAGAAAGAGATAGGTACACACATGTATACATTTTAAACTTCTGTACAATGTAAAAAAGAAAAAACAGAAGAAAACAAAATAAAAAATATGAAAAATGTATATCAAATACGATAGACTATAGCATCATAAATAAAATATACAAGGAGCTTATTCAAATGTATTAGCTATATGTCATCATTCTGATAAATGGGCAAAGACTATGAACAAGCAATTCCCCCAAGGAGAAACAGAAACAGTAAATAAACACCTGAGAAAATGTTCAGCCCTAGTAGTAATCAAAGAAATGCAAATTAAAGCAATCTTGAAATATCATTTGACACCTACTAAATTAGCATTTTGAAAAATGATGGGTTGGCAAGGTGACAGCGATATTGGAGCACTCATCCACTTCAGGTGGCACTACAAATTAGTACCACTTTTGAGAAAGCAATATGGCAAGCATGGAGAAACATCCATGCTTTGGCCCAGCAATTCCAGTTCTTGCAATTGGCACTGAGGATAGTAATTCAACAGAAGCAAAGGGACAGACTCCACACTGTTCTTCAGAGCCTCAGCAATTCAATTAAATCGAATTAACATATATTTCACACCTTCCATCTGCCAAGCAAAGGCAACAGGGAATCAGAAATTAATAAGACACTGTATCTGACCTCAGGGGGCTCACAGTCTGGCAAAGGAGCCAGGTGGGTAAATACATTACAAAACAGTGCTGTAAGTCCAGCAGTGGAAACACAGATGAAGTCAGAAGAGCTTGATTTTCATGATGAAGTGGGTGAGGTAGGTAAGCGGAGAGCTGGCAGAGTTGAGAAAAGATTATGAAGGAGACCATGTAAAACTATGGGGAAAAAGGCACCAAGAATTAAAATAGCAAACAATTTAACTATATATTCTCAGTAGTGTGGGAATATAAATTCCAGAGAAGGTTTGTGAAAAACCAAGATTTGCGGCAGAGTGAAAAGAGAGCTCTATTGCCCTTGTTAGACATCTATAACAGCAAAAAAAGGAACATTCCTAAATGACCAACATTGGAGATAACTCTTTGTGAATTGTGGTACACAGTGGACCATAATTCCACTACAAGAATGAAAATTATGAAAATATATGACACTTAAAAATGTTTATGAAATGCAGGCAAGATACCTGGGGGAGAGCAGCTGGTCCTGACAGCACTTAACATTGCTCCAAAATTCACCATTCTTTCTTTGTTGTCATCACATTTCTTTTATTTAAATGTAATTAACACACTATAAAATTCACACATTGAAAGCACACAAGTCAGTGGTTTTAATATATTCACGAAGTTGTGAAACTATCACCTCCATCTAATTCCAGAATATTTTCATCAACCCAAAAAGAAATCCATTAGCAGTCGTTCCCCATTCCTTCCAGCCTTTGACAACTACAAACCTACCTCTTGTCTCTAGAGAACTGCCTCTTCTTCCTCTTCTCTGCCCTAATCTCTGCTGTCCTCCTGAGCCTGGGTAAGCAGGGGCCATGCCCTCTCTAATGCCCTGGCCCCGCATAGGGGCACTAGCCCTCCCCAGAGTGCAACAGACGGAAGGCCAGTAAACACCACTCTATTAAAAGTTCAGACATACAAATGGGAATTCAACACTGTCATGCAAAACTAAGGAATCTGCCTTACAGAACACGTAGCTCACTCTGTGAGACCCACCCCTTCTAATTTAGTCTCTTCCTTCCTGAGGTGAGTACCACCTTAGCACCCACTTCCAGCTTCCCTCCCTGATATTTAGAGCCAAGACCACAGGACCAGTGGAATCAGGGTGAGGGGAGAGTGGGGCAGGGCCAGGAAGCACCCCTTCCTCTGCTAATGCACGCAAAGGAAGTCTGGTGCTGCCTTTAATTTTTCCACTAAGGAACTTGGAGGAGGCATTGTGTGGTGGCTGGGTCTCTGGCTGCTTTCACCAAGCTTATTATCTGTTTTCCTCACCACGCTTATCTCCTGCAGGATGCTGTTTTGTTCTTTTTCCAGGGACATTAAGCATGAGTGTAAAAGCTGTGATTCTCTGTGGAATTGACCACAGATTATTTTCCTTGCAATTTGTATAGGCCACATTTTCCTGACCAGCTAGGGAGGACACTGCACATTTGATGGTGACGTTTGGCCTTTTTGTTTTATGTGCCATGGTGCATTCTCTCTGGTAGCCTCAGAAGTTACAAGACCTTACCTCACTCTTCAGGAACAAACTACAGCAATGATTCATCTCTCTGTATTTCCCAGCCTCCTGATAAACTGCTAAGTGAAGATGGGAGGAGCCATCACATCACATTGATAGAATAGACACAGAGGGGACTTGGTGATGTGTTAGGAGGAGCACTGACCAGAAGTCAGGGTACCTGGGTTTGGGTTTAACCTCCTTGGTTCTCAGTCCTCTCATGGATAAAGTGAGAGTTGGAATATAAAGAGGTCACAGCAGGTCCTTCTAGATTTCATTCCATAGTTTCTCTAAATTAGTAAGGTGAAAATAAGGTCTCATTATTTAGGAGATTCTGGTCTCAGGATCCTTGAGGGAAGAGAAAGAAAAGGGAGGGGAAGAAAAAGGGACAAGAGGACATGAGAAAGGATAGAAGGGAAGGAAGGGGAGAAGAGTTGGGGGCACAGGAAGAGAAGCAGGAATCCAAGGAGGGAGGGGAGAGAAATGGAGGGGATTAAGAGGAGAAGAAAAAGAAGGGAAGGAGACAGGAAAGGAGGGGAATAGAGGAAAGGAAACAGAAGTAGGAGGAGCCAGGAGGAGAGACGAATGGCAAATTAGTAAGACTTCTTTAGAAAGAAGATGGGAAGTTCACAGCTTCTACAGACTGGGGAAAAAATTATAAATAAATAAATAAATAACAAAGAAAGAAGATGGCAAGAACAGAACTAACATTTCTTTTTTTTTCTTCTTTTTTTTTCTTTTGAGACAGAGTCTTTCTCTGTCACCCAGGCTGAACTGCAGTGGCATGATCACAGCTCACAGCCTCCACCTCCCAGGCCCAAGCAATCCTCCTGCCTCATCCTCCCGAGTAGTTGGGACTACAGGTATGTGCCACCACGCCTGGCTAATTTTTTATTTCTTTAAATTTTTGGTAGAGATCTTGTTATGTTGCCCAGGCTGGAATTAACATTTCTTATGTCCTACTAGATGTCAATTCTCAAAATACTTTGAAGGTAGATAACAATATTGTTCTTTTACCAACAAGGAAATGATTCCCCTTCCCCGCTTCTGAATGAACATTATGTTCTCCCTCAAGCGATTTTGGTGCAGTGGGCAGGTTTTAAGATAAGCTGGGCTAAGTGATTTGCTCCAAGTATTAACACTAGTTAATCATGATGCTGAAATTCAGACTCAGGCCTGTCTAGCCCTGACACCTGTGTTCTTTTTCACTCTACAAAGCTGAGAAAAGAAAACACAAAGTGAGGAAGGGTTTCATAGTGGATACCTCTCCATGCATTTAATCAAAAATAGGCCAAGAAACTCTCTTAATGAAATCCACCGTCCAGAAAAAAAAAAAACAACAACAGAGAAAAGTAGTCTGAGTTAAGTAAAACCAATTCAGCTCAAGGGAACAGAGTCAAGATAGTCTCACAGGCATTTCCAGGACAGCAGACCTTTTCCATAATGAACACTGCTCCCTCCACAATGACGCAGCAGTAACTCTCACTGCCTTACTCTTTAGTAGTGATCTAGATTTAACAAGAATGCCTTGCAACTTATAGCATATTCGCAATCTTTAAAGCACTTTCACATTTGTGATTCCTTTTGACCTCTAATAATAATAATAATAATAATAGTATTAATAATTTGGGAAGTGAAACAAAGATTTTAGAGTCAGACCTCAGTTTAATCACCACTCTTGCCACTTAGGAGCTCTGTGACCTTAGGCTGGTTAAGAAGAGCCTCAGTCTTCTCTCCTGTAAGATGGGGATAATAAAAATGCCTACCCCATAGGGTTGTAATGAGTATCCAAAGAGATAGAACATGTTAAGTGCTGCCCAGCATATAGCCGTGTTCGAGAAATGTTAACCACTAAACACATATATGTCAGAAAACTTATCTGACATTTGAAAATAGGCAGAAAATATTACTGATTATAGGGTCTTCTTTCAGTGCAGTATTGAGCTTAGTTTTCTACTGACTTTACACTCCACAGGTGCAGAGGTTAACTTAAAAATTTTTGTCTGGTAAAGATGCAAATAGTTTCTGTGAAATAGAGCCAATAAACACAAAGATGAGTTTACTGTCCTGTTGGACACCAACCAGTTTTAACTCATCAATCTTATAAGATTTTTAAATTAAATTTTACACACACATAATCTCAAATGCTTTTTGAATCAGTTTTAACATCTTAACGTTCACCTCAATAAATACAGTCTTTGACATGTATTCATATTCTATTTTCCTGAGAGATATGATTTTACCCTTTTGAAAATTACACTTAATAACATGGAACCAACCTAAACGCCCATCAGTGACAGACTGGATAAAGAAAATGTGGTACATATACACTATGGAATACTATGCAGCCATAAGAAGGAATGAGATCATGTTCTTTGCAGGGATATGGATGAAGCTGGAAGCCATCATCCTCAGCAAACGAATACAGGAACAGGAAACCAAACACTGTATGTTCTCACTCGTAAGTGGGAGTTGAACATTGAGAACATATGGACACAGGGAGGGGAATAACACACACCAGGGCCTGTTGGGGGTTGGGGGGTGAGGGGAGGGAAGTTAGAGGTCAATAGGTGCAGCAAAACAACCACGGCACACGTATGCCTATGTAACAAACCTGCACGTTCTGCACGTGTATCCCTTTTTTTTAAGAAGAAATAAAGAAAAAATAAAGAAAAGAAAATTACACTTAACATTAGACAGCTAATATGGGTAGGCCTGCCCCATTTAGTCGAGGACTGAAACACAAAGAGATTTTTGACTTGTCGAGAGCTAGAAACAGAATTCAGTTATCTCAAATTCTAGTCCAATCTCTTTGTTCTATCTTATGCCTCTGACCAAACAATATCCAAAAATACAATAACAACAATAAAGAATGTAATCCGGAAGGATATAAGGCAGTACTCTTCTGGCAGGCTTGAACAGTTTCCAGGCTCTCTTCAGAGCCATCATTCAAAGAGGAACGTGAGAAACATCATTTGAAGCTGATTTCCAAATGTTCTGCTTCTCTAAATGCATTTTTCAAACCCTTAGAGGAAAAGGCGACCCTCTTTAAAAACAGCAATGATCTAAAAAAGGGGTGAGGTAGAGAATCTGGTAGTTCACTAACCTGGTTAATAGGAAATCAAAACTATTCTACGTAAAATCAATTAAATCCATTAATACATTGATTAGGTAGATGGAAACTGAGTTACATCTACCTTGGAATTTAAGCAGACCGGGGTCTCTAAAAACTTGATATTCTCTTTTCTTTGGCATGAGAGGAAAGTAAGGTTTCAGAATTGAAAGAGTAATTAAGAGGGAGCTCTGTGTCCAGGGACTCAACTCACTGTTATGCTCTGGATGGGACATGTGCTCAGAGCCCAGTGGCCCAAGCTCTTGTAGAAGACGGCAGAAGCAGCCAGCAGAGCTCTGAGCCCACCACGCGCACGGAGGATGGAACCGGGGTCACTTTAAAGTAAGCACTGCCTGAATCATGTGAAAGGAGCCACGTTTACACTTATTATCACTGCAGGCTTATGAAAATCATAACATAAATGAAAGATTATTTGTATTGAAAAAATTCCACTCACATTGTGCTTTGGCCCCTCATTTTTTAAATACTTTCATCTCTAAATTCCCCAGGTTTCCCCTGGCATCTCCAGCTGCTCCTCTGCTGATTGCTTGTCCACAATTCCTCAATGTCTGAGTGTCTGATTCAGACATTTCTTGGCCCTGTCTTTTTCCCTAATATCTGGTTTAAATGCCGTCCGTCTGCCGATGTTTCCTAAATTTTATCTGCAGCCTCAACCTCTTGCCTGAACTCAGAACTAATATATCCAGTTGCATATGTAAAATCTTCTCTTGAATGTCAAAGATCAACTTAAACTTAATATGCTCAAAACAGAATTTGTGATTTTGTTCCCTCCCTCCACACTCTCATCCCTGCAAAGGCCAGGTTCTACCTTAGGGCCTTTGCACAGTCTCTGGGCCTGGAACACTCTTCCACCAGCCATTTCATGGACAGCTCCTCTTGGTCATTCAGATCTCAGTTCAAACATCACTTCCTTCTTAGCTGTCCCTGGCCCCCATCTGAAGTGGCCCATTCCTTTCCCACTGCCAGCACCAGTTATTCTGGTAATTATGCACATAAAATGGAAATTTCTCCGTAACCTCAGATTTATCACAATACGGAATTCTGTGGCTAAAGTGTTTACCTATTTATTGTTAATCTCCCTGCCCTCCCCCCACAGCTCTACCCCCCAATGCGTAGAAAATGAGCCTCTAGGGAACTGGGACTCATCTGTCTTAGTCATTGCTGTTTCTCCAACACACAGGCACTCAGCAGATTTTTACTGAGTGCATATTTGCATATGTGAATGCATCTCTGGGGGTCGGTTTTCCTACAAAACCTGAGGGTAATTATCACAGAAAGCATGCATGGTAACTGGGAAGGGTGAACATGCTAATTCCAGCAGGACCTTGAATTTTTAAATTGATTTGGAGAATAGTAAATGCCACTGGGATGCCAAAGAGGGCAAGAGATGTTGGTACAGGGGAAGGGTGTTGTAAACAAAGACAGGAATGCAAACAATAATCTCTAAATGTCCAGAAAAACTTTGGGAGACTGATGAGGAGGAATCATTTTAATTTTATTTTGCCAAAGAAAGATATTATGGAGAAATTTTATCATCTACTGTCACATCACCGTCATGTCATAAAATAAAGGACATTTAACTTCCAAAAGTAGAAAAGATAGGAACTTCGTTTTTTAAAAAAACTGAATAAACTGTGCTTTAGGAAAACTCCCTATATTGACTTATTTCTCTCATTGCAGCATGGTCCTTTGGAAACATTGTCCTAACACTGTCAGGAACCACTGACCTAAGTGACTGACTCTAGTCGAGGAGCAATCACTGGCAACTTTCCCAAGTCTTTACTTCTCGATGGGTCTATGGACAATTAAAGCTCTCCAATAAATATTCACTACTAGGGTATTGTAACGTTTAGATGACCTCAGAAACCTGGCATTGACATGTTACTTAGAATTTTCCCCATATATCAACCAATTATAAGGCCAAGCCTACAAATAAAAAGGTGTTTTAAGTGAATAAATGTGTGTTTGTGTGTGTGTGTGCACGTAGTGTACGTGTATGATGCCTTAAGGAAGAAACTGACACATCAACAGAGTTTTAAAATGTTTAAAAGACCGGTAGTACCAACTGAAACTAATGGCCAGGACATCTAGTATCATGGTTATGTTACATAGAACACAATGTAGAATTTCCTTTCATTTTACTGTAAATTGTTTTAAAAATACGTATTTTTAAAAGTGTAAGATAAAAATGTGTCCAGAATTTATTCTTTCTGGTGGGTTCCTGGTCTTGCTGACTTCATGAATGAAGCCACAGAGTCTTGTGGTGAGTGTTACAGCTCTTAAAGATGGTGTGTCTGGAGTTGGTTGCTTCAGATGTTCAGATGTGTCCAGGGATTCTTCCTTCCAGTGGGTTCGCTGTCTGGGTGATTTCAGGAGTGAAGCCGCAGACCTTCCCAGTGACTGTTACAGTTCTTAAAGGTGGCGAGTCGGGAGTTGCTTGTTCCTCCCGGTGGGTTCGTGGTCTCACTGACTTCAGTAACAAAGCCGCAGACCTTCGCGGTGTTACAGCTCGTAAAGGTGGTGCAGACCCAAAGAGTGAAAAGCAGCAAGATTTACTGTGAAGAAGGAAAGAACAAACCTACCACACAGGGTTGCTGCTGCTGGCTCCGGTGGCCAGCTTTTATTCCCTTATTTGGCCCCTCCCACATCCCCGCTGGTTGGTCCATTTTACAGAGTGCTGATTGGTCCATTTTACAGAGTGCTGATTGGTGCATTTTTACAGAGTGCTGATTGGTGCATTTACAATCCTCTAGCTAGGCACAGAGTGCTGATTGGTGCATTTTTATAGAGTGCTGATTGGTGCATTTACAATCCTTTAGCTAGACACAAAAGTTCTTCAAGTCCCCACCAGACCCAGAAGCCCAGCTGGCTTCACCTCTCAAAAAGATACAAATAACAGAGACAATTGAAAAAAAAATGTTTAATCTACTGGGGAAACTAAGAAACAAAACCAAAGGAGGCAGATGATATCAAGCATTATTCACATTTACTGCTGAACCAATGTATTCAGGAATAACACCCACATGAGAGGAGAATATATATTGAAAATGGAAATGTGAATAATTTCCTTAGATGACTTACTTCATTTGCAGAGAGGAAAATCTGCTCCAAGAGAATATGCAAAATGCAAGCAACAGTGATGGTAAACAAAGTTTCTAAGGGAGAAGGAGATGAAGATTCTGGGCCATAGGGGCATTCACCAGACAGCATCTAAAAGAAGTAGAGGTGGGTGGGACCTGTGTCACAGGCCATTAGATACTATTTTAAGAGATTAATAATTCAGGGCCCAGGTAGCACGGGGTGACTGCAGTCATACATATAAGCAAATAACAATAAGGACTAAGTGTTTGGTCTTTCCATTGACTTATGGGTTCCTGGATGGCAGTAAACAGGGTCTTCAGTGTTTGGCTCACTAGATAAACAAGAGTAATAAGAGGAATCATACTGGTCCCAATTTGGAACTCCAGCTCTTCAGAGGGCATCCACACCCGCCTCAAGTCAAAAGGTAAGAACACTCAATTAGCAGCTGTTCTCCCTCCTCCCCCTTCTGAGGAGGGAAGGGAGTGGAGTTTTCTCCCACACACTTTCTAAGCCATGGGGGAGTCTCCCGAGCTTCTGAACAGCACAAGAAACAAGGCTGTTTAGGAAGCTGGTACTGTGAACCACAAGTCCTCTGAAGAGCTTCAGTGGAAAATAATACTAGTGGATAGATTTAAATTCCTCATACAACCAAAGCTGTTCTTTGTACTTCTGATAGACGTTATAATTTTTTTACATAAATACTGTACAATGTCTGTGAGTTAAAATCAGATTCAAACCCTAATCTTTTGATGCAATAAGCAGTCAAATCTTTTCCTGGTTCTCAGGACAAGCAAAGGAAGTCAGTATGAAACTTCCCTTACCAGAGAATGTCTGCTCAACATGTTCTTCCTGGAAACACCTTGAAAATAAAATGGCTCCCAGACCCTCCAGTTTCCCTTGGTTGGGGAAGTCAGAGCCGATCATGGGCTTAAATCTTGTGTGTTATTGGGGATATATCACCCAGCCGAAGAAAATAGACCTAATGACCCTGATTTGTCTGAATTTTCATAAAGAGATTGCAAATACTCCAGACATTTTTGCCTCAAGACTCAGCTGAACTCATATTAGTCTTGCATTTATAGGGAGAGCCTCTTCCAACAGGCAAAGACAGCAGGAGAGCGGAGTCGGGAGACCTGGATTCAGTCGTGCCTGTACCAGGAGGCAGCCACGTGTTGACTGTGATCATGCCACATCACCTAACTTCTCTGAACTTTAATTTTCTTAGCTGGATAATTAGAATATCTATGATCTTTATAGTCTTCTATAGATCCAAAAGAGTATGATTTGATGTGTATAACTAAGTCTGAGTGGCTGGAGAGAAAGTTTGAATAGGTCAATTGCCCAACAATAGACTGGTTATATCATTCAGTTGTTGAAATGACCAATATAACCAGGTTTAAAAAAAAAAAACAAAAAAACCCTGGCTAGCTATTTTCAGCAACCTTAACTACTTACTGGCTTGACTATGAAACAGTCCTTTTGATTGCTTAAAAACCAAAATAGTGAAAATAGCTTTTAAAAAATAAGAATAACCACCCTTTGATCAATCGAACATTTCAACAACTGATCAATTGATCTCTGTCACCTAATCTGGCCTTATTTATGAGTGTCTTGAGACACGTATCCCACAGGGTTACTCTACAAACTCTCCTCCCTTAGTGTCTACAGCACAACTTTTCGCTGCCTCCTGGATACTTTTTCTTGTTCTATTTACAACTCCTCTTTCTCTGTCCATTCCCTAAATATTTGTTCCTTGGCGTTCCCTCTCAGATGTTTTCCTCTCTTGCTGTATCTGCCCTCCTCGGATGATTTCACCCTCACCTACAATGGTGTGCTGGCAAATGTTTAACAAGCAGTGCTTCCAGGGTAAAGAAAAGCCCTGACTTGTAGTGTTTGCTGATTTCTGTGGTGTAAATACTCTCACTATGGCCAATATCAGGCTCCCAGTCATTGTGGAGTTGGGAAGAGAGGCATATAACTGACCCTTAACAGCTGAATGAGCTAGCTCTAGCACACCACTGCATCCCTGACTTCTAAGACCTCCCACATGCTAATCCACTGACCTTTCTCTCTCTCTCTCCCTCACTGCAGACTCATATCCACTTGAATGTCACACTTCCACAACATCATCAAGGGTAAAATGGACACACCATGTTCCTGTAAACTTTTCCCTGAATTCCCTGTTTACCAAGGTAACTGTGGACAAGAGTGAGTGACCCAGCTTTCGGAAGATTTTGACTTCTTTTGAGCTATTTTAGACTATTTTGTGATTGCATCTTTTGAGCGATGGAACAAGACTACCTGCTGGTGAATAGGGATGGAGTTTTTTTCTGCAGAGAAATAGATGTTTCTGCTGTCAATCATCCTGTGAAGTGGTTTCTCTGGGACAAGGAATGGGAGGTGAGAAATGATTTGAACTGCAGGAGAGAAAGATCTAGGGCCTAAGACCAGCTGAGTCTGAAGCCTGGAGTCATTCTACTGGCAGAGTAGCTACTGCTGTCCCATGAACGCAGTGAACAATAATAGCAGGTATCTAACCGAGCAGCAACATGGAGGCTAAAAAGTCAAGGCAAAAAATGGGGCCAATTTCTAGAGATGCCAAACTGAGACAGCACTTGTGGACCTGGTCAGTGTTTGCAGGGCGCATCCTATTTCCAAGGCTGGAGTGGTGATCCATAGGTGGTGGTCACCCTCAACCAGCTGATCCTGCAGGGTAAGAATTTCAGAAGGGTTTCAATAGCAGCAGCAGCAACAGCAGCACCAGCAGCAGCAAGATGAGGAGGCTAGAGAAGAAGAACCCAATGGAACTTGTCTGTAGCTCAAATGAGAGGCATTCTAAGACACTCTCAGAAATAAGTGATGGGACAGTGACAGTAGCTGATTTCTAGTAGTGCAGGGTCTACGGTATAAAAATTTAGGTATACCAAGGAAGAATATGTTATAGTCACAGGCTAGAGGGGCCAGAGTATTCCCTTGCATTACACTTATTTCCATCTATATTAGGTCATCTACCCAGATGCCTAAACCCCAAAACTAAGAGTCATTTTGTCTTCTCTGACGTACCACATACAATCAGTCACAAAGGCCTGCCAGTTCTATCTCCCAACTTTTTCTTGAATCCATCAGAATGTAGACATGAAGAGAAAAGATGCTCTCACACTTACAGTCATCCCCTCAGTTCAGGCCTTTGTTTTTTCTCACTTGGATTTCTCTGAGAGCTTCCCAACTAGTCTCCCTGACTTCTATCTTGCTCCCTCCAATCAATCCATCAACTGCATTGCTGCAGAGGGATCTTCAAACAAAAACCTGTTCAAGTTACTCCTTTGTTAAAGTCCTTCAGGATAAAACCCAGACTCCTTGGGGTGGCCTATGAGGTCCTTCCTGGTCTGCCTATCACCTTCCTTTCTAGGCTCATCCCACACTCCCCTCCTGCGTCTAGTGCAGGGAGTCCTCTAGATAGGGGAGGATGCATTGACCATTTTTCCTACCTTCTTTCCCACCCTCATGACGTGGTTTTAAATGCTCATGCCTTTCTCCCATTATATACTCTCTTCTGGTTTTCCTCTGACATCTCTGGTTGTTCCTTCTCATTATCTTCTTCCTCTGCTCATAGTTTAAGTGTTGATTTTCCCCAGAGTTCTCTTCTCAGCCCTCTCTTCTATCCTCCTGGAAAAGGTCAGTCATTCCTGGGGCTTCTGTTTCTAACTAATGCTGAGTTTTCTTAAATCTTTGCCTCTAGATCAGACTGCTCTTCTCAACACCTCCACAGAATGCTCTTAGCTATCTTAAACTCCATATGTCTGAAGATTATTAGACTCCTACCTCCAGATGCATTCTCCCTCCTAAATCCTCTATCTCAGTTTATGTCTCTGTTTGAAAGTTGAAGCCATTACCTATTGCTGCCTGACAAACCACCCCTAATCAGTAGCTTAAGACAACAGCCATTTATTATTGCTCACAAGCCTATGGGTCAATGGGGCATTTCTGCTGACCTGAGCCAGATTCAGCTGATCTTGACTGGGCTTTCTCACATGTATGGAGCCTCTGTTGGGACAACTGGGATGACTGGGTCCATATGGTCTCTTATCCTCCAACAGGCTAGCCTAGGTTTATTCACATGGCAGATGGACAGAATTCCAAGAAAGAAAGTGGAAACCATTCAAGGCCTCTTGGGGCAGAGGATCATAATTAAAACACCATATCATTTCCACTGCATCCTCTTGGCCAGAAGTCATAAAGCCAGCCCAGTTTCAAGGGATGGAGAAACATATACCACCTCTTAATGGAAGTAGATGCAAAGTCACATTTTAAGGAGTGTGGATAGAGAGAGGGGCGGGAAAATGTGATCCTCTTTGCAATCTGCCACAGAAGTAATCCTAGATATCTCCACAATGATAATGTGGTGGTGATGGTGATGATGGTGATGGTGGCAGCTAATGTTTACCAAGTACCTAGCACGTATCCTGCACTGAATAATGTCAAGGGAAAGGTAGATTCTGCATTGTGTTTACAGTTATGTGTTAAAATCACTTTTTATTTTCTTTATATTGGTTTCTGTTGAGGCCTCTTTTTTGGCTTACAGACAGCTATCTTATTATTCTGTCCTCATGTGGCCCTTCCTCTGTACGTGTGCAAAAAGAGAGAGATCTCTGGTGTCTCTTCCTCTTCTTACAAGAACACCAGTCCTAATGGATAAGAGCTCCACCCTGATGACCTCATTAACCTTAATTGCCTCTTTAAAGGCCCTCTCTCCAAATACTGTCACTTTTGGGATAAGGTCTTCATGATTGGGGCATGGGGTGGGATACACACAATTCAGTCCGTAACAACTACACAAACACTGGAATGGCTAAAATGAATTTAAAAACCAACATCATATGTTGGAAACTGGAACAACTGGAATTCTCATACACTGATGCTGGGACTTTAGTCCAATCACTTTGTAAAAACTGTTGAGCTGAATCCAATAAGGCTGAATATATGCCTAGCCTTTGAGATTCTACTTGTAGATATTTTATCCAAAGGAAATGCAAAGGTATACACACCAAAAGACACACACACGAATATTCACCACAGCATGATTCATAATAGCCTTAAATAGGAAATAATTCAAATGTTGACACATAATGGGAGGAATAAATAATTTACAGATATCCACAACAGGATATCATACAAGCATGAGACTGAACACACTATGGTTAAAGCTCACAAACATCGTGCTGACTGACAGAAGCCAGACACAAAAGAGTACATACTTTAAAATTTCACTTAAATAATATTCAATAACAGGCAAATCCATGGTGTTAGAAGTCAGGCCAGTGGTCAGCCTTGGAGAGGGAAGTGGTGGCTGGAAGGAAACAACAGGGGGCTTCTGGGATGCTGGGTGTGTTATGATCTGGCTTCTGGCTACACAGCTATGTTCAGCTCATGAAAATTTATCAAGCTGAATACTTATATGTGCCTGTTTCTGCATATATTTTACACTTCAGTAAAAAGTTTTCTTTAAAAATTTTTTTGAAAACTCCATATCATCCTAGAATAAAGTCCCAAAACTTCAGCAAGGCCTGAGGCTTTATGACCTGGCCCCAGGCTGACTTTTCCAGTCCCATCCCTACTACTCCTGGCCTAACCTCCAGCCAAAACAAGTCATCACCCATATCCACAGTCCATCATGCTCTTTCATGCTTTCCACTTCATTTGCTTGGTTAACTCTGTTTTCAACTTTAAAAGTCAACTCAGGCTTTATTCTCCATCGGGAAATTTTCCCTCACCCCACCCAACCCGGGCTGAGTTACAAGTCCCTCCTACATCCTCCCTTAACATTTTATGTGTACTTATTACCCTTAGTACATTGCACTATCATTTTTGGTTTATGAATCCATCTTTGCTGCTGGACTGTGAGTATGATGAGGGCAAGAATTGTGTCCTTTGTCTCTGTACATGCAGCATCTAGTGCAGTGCCTAGGACACAGCAAATGCACAATGAACAACAGATGAATGAATAAACGGATTAATGGACTTTAGTTTACAGTCTTGATTTTGGTACACGAAATTCTTCTTTAGTCATTCTAGCAAGAAAAAGTGTTTTTTTTTTACATTGAAACTTCATCTGGCAGCACAGACTATACCACGCCCAAAATTTAGTTTGCAATGAGTGCTTTGTTCTTCACGAACATTAATATCAGAGAAACCAAATGCACATTTCTTAAAATAAGTAATAGCAATATTGCCCATTCCCTAAAGACTGTCCGACTGTACAAAATAATTGCATTCCTCTGGAATACGGGTGAAGTGTTAATGTTCTTGGTTGGCTGGAGAATCAACAAATTCCTCTTACATCTAGATTGGCGATGTTTCTTGGTGTATCTGCCAGAAATTCCTCAGATATCCTCGTCTAAGATTTATGGACTGAGAGGTTTATGATATTTCAGAGGGTAGAATCAGCTATTGTTTTACGTATTAGCCAAGTCAAGTAAACGCAGTGAAAACTGTGATTGGTCTCTGGGCCTAAAAAGTGAAACAGGCTGACAATAGCCATATTCCATGGAAGATCCAAACAGGCTTCAGCCAGGCAAAATGCAAAGTAGTGATCATAACTACTTCTCAGCAATGTTTATTCTTACTTCTGATTTTGGGCTTTCAGTATGGCTCCGTAACAGAAAGCCAAAAAGGTTTTAATAGTAGGAGATAGGATGGTAAAGCTATTGCCGTGATGATGATACTTGGTAAATAAGGGTGCACTATGTGCCACAGAACAAGCACAGATATGAAACTTGACCTCAGACTGCTTATCAACCAAAAAGTTAGGGCAAGGGTAAAACAGTAGTGCTATAACTTTTAAACATATGTATAATCTGGGTATTGAACTGGGTATAGTAGGCCCACCTTCAGAGCCTTTGCTCACTCCCACCTCGCTGAGGACACTTCTCACTCACTCTACCCCAAGAACAGGCCCTGCAGGCTTATTTGTAAGGGCCCTGACTCCACCCAGCCTCTTGATCCACAGCTGATTGGACCAGACAGGGCACATGACTCAAGCTAAGCCAATCAGATTCTCTCCATTTGGAACTGAGCCGCATATGGTCCGAAGGAGAGAACCTGCGGGGCTATCTGGGCAGCCATTTGGGGTGAAAGAGTGAAGCAGAGAAAAGTGGTCAGCAGGGAGAAAGTAGAGGCACAGGAGACCACCATGGTCTAATAGCAGGGTGGCAGGAAGAGAGATCAGTTCCTGACAGCTTTCCTGTTTCTGATTCCAGTCCCTTTGGGGACATCTGATACGTTCTCTGGCCAACTCTGGCCTCCTTTTTATGTTTATGCTGGTGTGGGTGGTTTTCCGAGGTACCAGGCCTGGGACACACATGCTGTGGTGTTCAGGCAGGAGGACTGTCTTCAATTCTTGGTGTCATGTTGGCGGAGGGGAGGGCTAGACTACGGGAGGCCTCGCACTGCAGCAACTGGCATCCACAGCCAGGGGCTGGCTGGAGTTTTAGCTCTAACGCTGGGGGCTTGGGAGCTGTTAGTTAGTAGGGGTGTTAATTTGGTTCTTTAAAAAAGGAAGCATGACACTGTGAGTGATGACATTTGAACGTCAACAATACAACATTAAGCCTGTGGAAAGTTTTAATTATGATAGCTAACACAGGAAATTGCATTTATCTATGGAAACTAAATTTAGAATCCTGGACAGATTGACAGGATCCCTCCTAAGACCATGTAAACAGCCCTTGCCAGGTGCTAGGAAGTAACAGCAGTAGCAGGGGCTGGCTAATCAGGGCGATCTTCAAAAGTCTTATCTTCCAGGTTAGGGGAGAATGAACAATTTCTGAAAGAACCCCATTTTCAAGGCTATTCCTATTCTCTCCCTGCTTTGTGTCCATAAACAAGGAAAGGGTGCGGTCATGACTTGGATTTGTTCTGAGCAGTGTTTGTGTATCCAAGGCCAGAGGCAGGACCCAGTGGGAAAGGGAAGTGTGGGAATGAATGAGGGGAAATCTCTCGGGCTCCTTCCCCCCCTCGCCCTCCATCATCCCCCACTAAGGGAACCCCCTTAGGGTTCCCTCCTTCCCACGGTGTTCCCTCTACCCACTTCAAATCTCAGTGACATGAAAACTGGGGGCATCAGAGGCAAGGGAGTGACAGGAACAGTGGTTTTGTATAGCAAGGACATTGGAGTTGGCCAGAGGTGGGTAAAGCCGTGGCACTATCACCAGCACCACTCTCTGACCCAGACAAGAGGGTCCTCTGCCCTGGGCTATGACCTCTAAAGGGCCCTGGCCCTCCTCAAGGCTCACTCCACCTCGTGAAGTGAAGAGTCCACCAGAGCCCATATATACCCCTCAAGACCGTGTTCCAGATCCTGAGACTCCAGAATTCCCTGTGCAAGCGGCCCTGCGCCTGTTTCCAGGGCCTGTAAAGGGCCTCTTCCATGGTCTGTCCTCTCAAGGACGTGTTTGCCCTAGAGTTCAGGGTGCCCTAGGGATAGCTGTTTGCAGACAGGATGAAGAAGGGGTGGACGGCACACACTGGAGTATCCATATTTGAATTTCAAAGGCGGAAAGAGAAGGGCACCAGGCCAGGGGCTAGAGTCTGATTCTCCATAGTATTCTGCCTCTTTCTGGCTCAGACCAAGGAGCCTGAACATTCTAAATTTGAATCTGGGCTTTCTGGTTGTTATGAAGTTTTATTTGTTAAAGTAGGAGAAGAGAACATGTCTAACTGTTAGCCTGATGTATAAGTTTTGCATATTTATTCAAATGGAATATGAACAAATATTCCATTTATTCATGGAATACAAACAAAAATTCCATCTATTCATGGAATATTTGGGGAGCTTGGGGCAAGAGTACAAATAAGCTTTAACATTTGGGAAGCTTGGGGCAAGAGTACAAATAGAGGCTATTTGTAGCCCTAAGCTCCCCAAATGGTAGAGGCCAGCCATGCCATCACTTCAACACTGTTTGACTTTAGTTAAGTACTTCAGGCCTCTGATACTCAGTTTCCTCACCTGCAAAATAAGGACACTAACAGCAATAGTTATTGTGAGAAATTAAAGTGTAATAAATTGTAATTATTGTTGTGTGCCCTTGGGTAAGTTACTTAATCTCGCTAGTGCCTCAGTTTTCTCATCTGTCAAATGAAAGGATAGTAGTATACCTGTCTCTAAGGACTGTTATCAATTAATGTATGTAAGAGCCTTTGAACAGTGTCTGGCACGTATTAAATGCTATGGAAATGTTCGTTGTTGTTGTTATTGTCCGATATCTATGGCCACTACTACCACCTGGCTGATTGGATTAAAGGAAGCAGTATATGTAGCATGTAGGTCACAGTGAGGCACACCTCTGCCACATTTCTGAGCTTACTTCAGATTTATCTCATACTCTAGACTCATCCTGTGATTACAAAACCCCTACCAGACTTCTTAGGAAGGATAGAGTCTGTTCCTGCTTCCAACTGTGACTGTGTCTTTAGCCAAGTGTAATCTGATGAATACAAACTAAGAGTTCTGTCCTGGGTTAACCCTCATTCTTGTCTGTAAAAGGCTTTCAGATCCACTCAGAAAGGTGCAAAACAAATCTTACATCTCTGGGCAGAGACATGGTGGTGGCAGAGAGCAAGGAACGGGGCAGGGATGTTGGCCCATCTCCTGAGAGCCACTGATTGCCACTCCTCACTGTGGAAGAGCTTCTGCAGCCCTGCGCATTGGCAGGCTGTCAGGGCTGGGCTGGGTTTAGGAATTAACTTGAAGTGTTAATTTTGTAAATATCTAGACAAGATTGATCCTCCACAAGAGGAGAGTTGATCACACAGAAAGACCTAAAAGCCTTGGAGAGCTACAAAACTGTTTCCCAACTGCAAGCCCCATTTATTTCTACTACACGACACGACCTTTGTGGATCAGCAGCTCTTTCCTTTGCTCAGCAACTGAACAGCCCACTCCCTGTTTGTTTCAACTTTGCAGGGGATCACCAATGGGGAGCTGAGATACTAAAGCTCTCCATGGGAATGAAAGTTAAGAAGGGCACCAGGGAGGCCATTGGCACACAGGTGAGTGTCAAGCCGCCTGACCCCCACCTTCCATAGCATCCTCTTCCCAAGGACCCATTGCAGAAAGGTTCTCCCTATGTTCCCATGCCCTATGGACACATTTTATTTTAGGAATATTCTCCTCCTTATTCACATTAGGGCCCCAGTAACAGGAGCATACAGTATTATATCTCTCTCAAATATTTTTATTTTAAAAATGCTGAAGAAAGCCCTAAGCCAAAGAAAATTAGAATCTACCTGTGCGATTTCAGACAACAGTCAGAAGTTGGAGAGGATATTTTTCAGGGTGTGGTCCTGAGGAATGACAGGCCCTTTACAAAGTCCCTCTCATCTCAGAATCCATTTATTCAACCTAAATGTTTTCTTCCAATGCTTTCATGTATGATGTTAGGGATCTGCGTGTTCATAGGCTTCACTGCGGTTTGGGGCCGGCTACACAGCCATTCCCTGGGGCCCATGACCAGTGACCACTAAATCCCTGTGCCATGGTTTCCATCGAAGTTTTTGCTTCGGAGTTCTCTTTTCCTCATGGCCAAAGCTTCAAGGCCTGTGGGCAGTCATAAAATGGTGCCCTGACCACCTTTTATTTGTGTTTTGTGGTTTTGACCACATATGTGCACTCATATACCATAGGAATGGGATTATTTTTACATGTAGAAAAATGCTAGAGTGAGGAAAAGCAGCACCACAGTGTTGCCAATGAGGGTACACCTGCTTTGATTGGCTTGAGCTGTGCCTTTGTTTTTAAGGTCATATTTGATGCAGGACATAAATATATAAGTTGGTTTGTATGCTTTACTGAACAAGCCCAGAAATAAGTTATAAACATCCTTGTGACATTTTTTTCTTTCTTTCTTTCTTTTTTTTCTGAGACAAGGTCTCCGTCTGTAACCCGGGCTGCAGGGCAGCGGCGCGAACACGGCTCACTGCAACCTCGACCTCCTGGGATGGGATCTCATCATGTTGCCCAGCCTGGTCTCCAATTCCTGGACTCCTCCCACTTTGGCCTCCCAAAATGCTGGGATTATACGTGTAAGCCACCACACCCACCCATGACATTTCTTAAAGAAAGTAGTTGTTATGTGTGACTGGTAACCATTTTTTCAAGAGGTAAACATCTGAGCTATCTAAATTCCACTGCAAAGTATGAAAAGCAAATTAAGTAATCATGACACAATCACTCAAATTAGAAGAAAGAAGAGTGCAGTAGGTTTTTGTTTTTTTTAAAACGGGTGTGGGTAGGGAAACATCAGACCTGATGGTCAAAATTCAGTCAAAATCTCCAGCCATTGAAAGTTTTTAGGAGATCAGTGATACCCCATAGAGATGATTGATTGGGATGATTAGCCTTGTGGTACAATTGAATTAACGTGTATTTGGTTGCTGACTGTTTGCTGGGTAGGACAGAGTGAGTACGGAAGTCTGGGGTGTGGGGAGGGCATTCTAAGTATGTGCTCTGGGTGTGTCCATGAAGCAGAACTGTTTTTCTCAACTTTCTGTTCGTGAAGCCTGGTTAGTTGGACAGCTGCTGAGGGGTTGAACCAAAGGGTATGACAGTCAATATGTTTCATCTATGAGACCTAATTTCAATGAATGTTTCAGTGGTATAAGAAGCCATATTCTATGCCGGCTCTCCTCTGCTCAGAAGAAAACAGAGATATTGTTAGTTTATTTCCCATGAAGGAAAAGTTTTGATTCCACCCTGAATGTACCTTTGTTTGTTTGTGGAACCGTTTCCTGTTTTCTCTTATCAAAATATTTCAGCTGTAGCTTAACAAATTGAGAGGGTATAGGAGCTTCTGTCCCAACCAAGTCAGATGAGCATGCTTAATCACAGCTTTGAAGCAAATCCACTATGTTAGTGAATAGAAGACTTTTTTAAAAAAGGGAAAAATATTTTTATTCCATTGAGTATCTTTGATTGGAAAAAAAAATGCACATGGAATGAATAGCAAGGAAGAAGCAAAGTTAATATAGCTCTATTATGTAACAACCAAATCAGTTGCCATGTAACATTTCTATGTTTCCTTTTATAAATAACATACATGGTGTTTTTTCTTTGAGTATGCATTTATACCTGAGTCCAGCAGCAGCCAAGCCTTAAAGCCCTAAGACAGGTCATTGATTTCGGCCCTTTTAAAGAGATTTTACATATCTCTGCTCAGTGCCATTATGTGTTGATTTCATAGTTTAACAGTTACTGAGTGTGTCTATTTCTCTAATTCCCATTTAGTGTCTGTGTGCATTTATTTCTTTATTTCCTATTTCTTCGCTAAGTTGGGGGCTCAGGGTGGATAGTTTACTTTTACCCTCACGGACCACCTGTACATGTGAAATCAAATTCTGAGAAAATATATTCTAGCTCCTCCAAAGCAACATATGAAAATGTTTTATTATTGGAAACAATATATTCCAGTTTTCTGGCAAATATAGCTTTGGGGGCTCGAAAGTTGAGGATTTTTTTCCGCCTGTTTCTTTCTATAGAGCAGTCGATAGTATTGAACAAGAAAAAGCTGCATGACTTTTAGACCAGAGGAGTGAGGACAGCACTTAGAGGAGGTAAGAGAGTTCATCACGTGTTCTACATTGAGCTGACAGCAATGTACCTAGTGCATCCAATTAACTAATCTTTAATTTTTGTACCAGGCACACAGCCAACACATCCAGTTAACCAGGATAAATGATTTAAAAGAACTTTGTAAAAATGCTGAACATAATTTGCTATCACCAAATATAGGAATCTCTGAAGCCAACTGTCTTGCTCATATGAAATGCAATGACAAGATCCAAATTGTGAGAAAAGGAATCCAACTTGGTTGGAATAGGAAAGAAACAAAAACAAAGAATCTCTGGCCCAGAGTCATTTCTGTTTGGAAAAATTTCTGAAGATTAAACTTAGGCCCTGAGTGCACCTAACAGTGCAATCTGCAGACTGCCAATGCATAGCCATGGAACTAAATCCTGCAGCTCAAGGTGAGAGAAAATTAAGTGGATAGAGTCTACCTCCTTAAGATACTCTTATCAGAGCTTCCTGAGACCTTCCAGAGTGATGAGTTCCAAATTACGTACAGCCATAGGAAAATAAATATTTGGCCAGCTGTAGACATTGGATTTACTTACCTGTAGCCTATTTCTAGCTTCAGAACAATTTCTACTTCTACCTTATAATCCACCACAGCCCAGGAGTTTAAGAATCTTTTATTAAAGTATCTTCACGTAGTTTATTTTTTGAAACAAAAATTACCACTAAGAAAATATTTTTTAAAAATACTTTCCAATTATACATAGTGTAAAATGTGTATGTGTATAAATACATAACATATATTTTACTCTCACATAGAGGTTAAAATCAAGTCAGTGCCCTGGTCTGCTCCCTATGTGGAAAGTTCAGAAAGAAGGGTCTGAACATGGCTTTTTCCTGAGTTTGTTATATTCCTTGGAACACGTTTCACAGGATGTTACTTAGGGCTCCAATTGACTGGACAAAATAATCATTACACATACAGAAAAGAAATTACTAATTTCTTTAATACAAAAATGTATCTTACAAATCAATAAGAAAAGATAATTACAGGAAAATAGGCAAAGGAAATATCCAGGCAGTTCAGGAAAAGGAACAAAAAGCAGCAAATCAACATATGAATACATACTCCACCTTGCTTGTAGTTTAAAAATTCAAATTCAAATGATGATGAGATAGAAATTTTCACTTCCAATTGGTACAGTTTTTTTTTTTTTTTTTTTTTTTAAAGACAGAGTCTCCCTCAGTCACCCAGGCTGGAGTGCAGTGGCCTAGGATCTTGGCTTACTGCAACCTGCATCTCCCAGGTTCAAGCAATTCTCCTGCCTCAGCCTCCTGAGTAGCTGCGACTATAGGCACCCCCCACCATGCCTGGCTAATTTTTGTATATTTTTAGTAGAGACGGGGTTTCACCATGTTGGCCAGGGTGGTCTCGAGCTCCTGACTTCAGGTGATCCACCCACCTGGGCCTCCCAAAGTGCTGAGATTACAGATGTGAGCCACCGCACTCAGCTAGATTTCTAAAAGAGGTAAAACCAGGATAAGATACGAGAAAACAGTCGTTTTCATACATTGTTCATAAGTGTGTAAATTGATAGAATGTTTTGTGTTGGCAATGTTGCAATACTTATTAAAATTGAACCCCACATTTTACTTCTACTAATGTAACCTATAGAAAACATTCCCCTAAGTACACAAAGACAAATGTACATGAATGATGTACATAGTTCCTAACAGCTAAACACTGGAAACAAACCTCTGAAAAGAATTTGGTAGATCTATATGTACTTACACAGAAAGGATTCCAAGATACAGCAACACGTAAAAAGAGCAAGTTATAAAAATGATTTAGAAAATGATTCAATTTTTGTTATATGCAGAGGAAAAAAATCTAGTGTCATGTATACTAAAATATAAATACTAGCTATTTCTGGGGGGTTGGCATTTTGGAGTACCTTCCATTTCTATCTCATGTACTTCTGTAATATTTGATCATATACTAAGGGTAAAATAAAAACAATTTAAAAAATAACAGTACGAACATCACTTACATAGCTTTCTTGCCAACCCCCAGAAATAGCTAGATTAGATTCAGGATCATGTTAAATCTGAAGCTAAACATGAGGAAACAACAATCAGATAAATCCAGATTGTGTGAGATGCTACAAGATAACTAACCTGGACTCCTAATATGTGTCAATGTCATGAAAAACGAAAAGAGTCATGGAGACTGTTCTAGATTACAAACAGCTAAAGAGACCTGACAATTAAACACAATATGTGATATCTGACTGGATTCTAAATTTACACGCACATGAAAAAACATTATAACGGACCTTCATGGAACACAACTGCATGGGTGACTCTACATGACAGAATAGTATTTCTAGGATCATATTTTGGGAAATGCTGGGATGGAAAATGTCCCTTTAACTGAAGCTTATTGTACCCCTTCATGCTAGATGTTCTTATACATATTTTTTCTTATTTAATCCTGGTAATTTATAGAAGAAGATGATGATTTTCTATAAAACTTAAACTCTATTACTCTGATTGTTGAGAGATGCCAATATATTCATTTCTAGAATATCTTACCTGGTTTATAGATTTTTCAATTAGTGCTTAGATACCAACTGTAATTTATTATCAAGTTGGGGAATTTCTGAGCTGTAAGGGATCTTAGAGGAATTGTGGGATCAACCCTTATCATTTTACAGATAAGCAAAGGAACTCCGATGGGCTATGTGACTTACACATATTCAATTAGGAGAACTGGCTTTGGAAACCCAGCCTCCAAATTCAGTACTCTTCCCATAAAACTATTATGATTTACTCAACCCTTGCTGAATGCCAGCAGTGGACAAGGCATCAAAACGGCCTGCCCTAAGACACCCTTCTGCCGGAAAGAGGCTCAACACTTGAGGAGGAATTGCATGACAATCTTCAGGGAGCAAGAGTATCCAACTCCCCGCACTTCCAATCATGCAGGCAGTCTGCCGAGTCCACGTTGCACCAAGGCATGCCCTTTGCCTGACTTTTTTGTTACATAAGAAAGCACTAGGAGTTCGAGCCAATACTCTTTTTTTCTTTAAAAAAAAAATACAAAAGACAAAGCAAACTGACTGCTTATGGAAGATGGATCACAAAAGAGTCCTAAGTCCTTTCCTTATCCTCCTAATAAACGTTTCCCTCACAACATATTCCCAGTAGGCCTCAATCCATCTGGTAGAATGATGGGGGAGATTAAATCATTTGTTCTTTATAAAATGTGTGTAACACTTTCTCAACTACACTAAGACTCCAGATTTATACAATCCTTATTTTATATCTCCCTTTGAGAATAACCTCCTGATTTACAGGATTTAAAGAAGTCAAAAGCCCTTCTCCCTAAAACAATTTTCTTGACTGGCTTATACCCATTCTTTTTTTAGATGGAGTCTCTCTCTGTTGCCCAGGCTGGAGTGCAGTGGTGCGATCTCAGCTCACTGCAACTTCTGCCACCCAGGCTCAAGCAATTCTCCTGCCTCAGTCTCCCGAGTAGCTGGGATTGCAGGCATGTGCCACCACAGCTGGCTAATTTTTGTATTTTTAGTAGAGACAGCATTTCACTATGGTGGCCAGGCTGGTCTTGAACTCCTGACCTCAGGTAATCAGTCTGCCTCAGCCTCCCAAAATATTGTGATTACAGGCATAAGCCACCATGCCTGGCCTTATACCCACTCTTTAGGAGGCCAATGGAATGCCTCCCAATGTTGATAGTGAAAGGGTGACTTCCCTTGTTGAGGAGGTAGGACAGACACAGGGCTCTTGAGAGCACAGAAAGCCACAAAGGTGACCAAGACCAAGGTTTGTAGAGGCAAGTCCAAGCCTAAATAGCTGGAAAAGCACATGCAACCTCAAATCTGGAGACAACCAAGATTGTGGTTGTGAATCAAGGGTTTGGAATTGAATGGAAATGGGTTGGCTGCACAGACAGGTCAGGGCCAGGCAAGACTGTCTTGGAAAAGAGCCCCAGATTCTAGCTGGCATGTGTCATTTGCCATGTGTGGCTGGCAGGGTCTTGTGTCTTGAATTGGCTGACGTGGACAGGATCAGGTGGGACCAGAAGAGCCACTGCACGATCAGTGAACTCCTGTTAAGATCGCCAGGGCCTGAGTTAGGGTCTGGAGTAAAAACTGGATCCCCACATTCAGGGGGTCAACAGGGTGTGAAGTCAAAGGTAAACCCATTGTTGGTCTAATAATCAAATTTGACAAATGAAAAGAGGAGTAAGAACCCAAGCATGAAGCCACAGAAAGCAGGCAGCCCAGGCAGCCAACCTTAGAAGTGTGTAGTGCAGGGCTGGGGTGGAGAGGGGTTGGGAGGATGCCAGGCCCAAAGAGTAGATGGTACAGCCACTTTTCATTGTGTTCCTGCTGTTCCGAATGGGGATGTATCTGTGTCATTAAAATACCACTGGACATTTGTTTACTCTGTTTCTTTGCAATTAACTGAGAGTATGAAGTAGAAAGGAGAAGTTTGCTTATGGGGAGAGTATGTTTGTGTTGATAGGAAGTCCTGTGGGAACCCTTCAGAATTTCAAACATGCAGTCATTTTTCTGTGCCAGGGCAGGAAGAAGCGGGGGATATGGCTGAAAGGACTGCTCCTTGATTAGTCCTACTGAGTTCTCCAACTGACTAGTTGGAGATCCATGGATCAGATCAGGTGCTTGCAATTTGGAGAGGGTACATAAAGTTCCTACACTCAAGTCCTAACAGCTCAGCTCAGACAGACACATTTATGCTTGAGCCCCAAGGAAGGGAACCAGGAAGCCCGAGTACTAGAGAAGGCCATGTTCCCAGCATGAAAGCCTGAGAAGACTGAGTGCCAACAGCACAGGAGAGAAAGGGAGAGGGAACCCCAAGGATGCTCCCATGCCTACTCAGAGAAGAGGGTAGATGGTGGGGTCCAGCTCACAGGATGCCAGTGTGCCCCCCTTTACCCCAGCCTCAACCACAATAGCTCAGCTTTTGTCTGTATCACATAATGGGTTCTCTGTAACTTTCATTCGGCTTTAGATCATTTGAAAATGACCACCTTGTACCAGCAATGCCAAATGCCATCCCCATCTTAGCTCTGAGTTTGTTGCCATGTCAGACCCTCTCCCGAAGGGATTTACAATCTCTCTGGAAAGCCCAGTTTTATGCAATGGCAAAAAGGAGAGAACAATATAGGATGGGCCTTAACTGAATGCTAAGTGAGATGTTATGGGCTGCAAGTGACTCAGAGTTAACAGAAAAAAAGAGATCCATTGGTTGTGGGGGGTGGCAGGATATGTCAAAAAGGAAAGAAATTTCTACCAAAAAAAAAGTGGAGCTTGAGCTGAGCCGTAGAAGGAGAAGAAGATGTGAAGAAATGTGGAGGGCATCCCAAGCTTTGGGAACAGCATGAACAAAGGTATAGAGACAGGAATACTTAAGGCCGGTTTAGGAAACAGTAAATTAAAAAACATATGGATGATTGACAGCATTTTCCATTTTTAAAATGACTTATTCATACTATCCTGAGCAAGAACAATTTCCTGTGGTTTATAAATAGGACCCAGTTATTTTAGTAGAACTGTAACACTGGTGATCATTCATAAAATGTTCCATGGAGATTTCTGTTTTCCAAGGGCTAGGAGAAAATGTATAAATGCATAAGAAATGGTCCAGAACATGAAACACCATCAGTAAAACCTAATGCAAGGTTGATGCAGAAACTTTCTTTTCCTAACAAGGTACTTGTCTCCTTCTCCCTTCTTCCCTCCTAGATTTGTTCCAGATTTACTATGCAAAATGCCTAAGGTTTTTGAAAGAACTAGAATAGAAATTGGGAGATAAAGAAATAGGCACAAGAGACGATGTCATTTGTTTAAGCTCACAGGGAAGGCAGTGCCAGGGTTACAATTCAGGATGACCATCTCAAGTTTCCTTTAATTGATGATCTTGAACACAGAACTCTACCCGCCTTCATAACCTAAGAAGCCATCAGCATTGTACAGAATTCCAATTCCCTCAGTTCCTATGATGAGAACCTTCTCACCAGTCTGGTACGTTTCTTAGGTTGGGGATCCCAATTGCCTATACTTGAGAAACATTCCAATGTATTTGTACATGTTATATGGTGTACAAAAGAAAGAAAATACTTACATCGGTAGTTATGTAGTTAATTAGGTTAACCTAATTAAGTTAACTTATATTTTGTTTGCAATAAACATCATTCTCTTTTTTTTTTTTTTATTATACTTTAGGGTTTTAGGGTACATGTGCACAATGTGCAGGTTTGTTACATATGTATCCATGTGCCATGTTGATTTCCTGCACCCATTAACTCGTCATTTAGCATTAGATGTATCCCCTAATGCTGTCCCTCCCCCCTCCCCCCTACATCATTCTCAATTTTCCTGTACAATACTTTTTTTTTTTTTTTTTTTGAGATGGAGTCTCGCTCTGGTCACCCAGGCTGGAGTGCAGTGGTGCAATCTTGGCTCACTGCAAGCTCCGCCTCCCAGGTTCATGCCATTCTCCTGCCTCAGCCTCCCGAGTAGCTGGGACTACAGGCGCCCGCCACCACACCTGGCTAATTTTTTGTATTTTTAGTAGACATGGGGTTTCACTATGTTAGCCAGGATGGTCTCCATCTCCTGACCTCGTGATCCGCCCGCCTCGGCCTCCCAAAGTGCTGGGATTACAGGCGTGAGCCACCGCGCCCAGCCACAATACTGTTCTGTTTTCCAATCTGTTCTGCTAGCATTTGCATCACAATATAGTGTTCATTTTGGCCTAAGAGAGATTATGAATGAACAAATCTATGTTATTTGTATTTTTCATTTGGGTTCCACTAACTATAGACTTAGGGCAAAAACGAACCCATGATTATCCTAACTATTCTACCTCTCAGTCTTAATTCAGTTGATAAAAGAGGGAGTCTGAACTTTGCTCACAGCTTTGAGTGATTAAAATTAAATTTCAGTAGCAGCAGAAGCAAACTACCTTATTACAAAAACTTTCCTAGGAAAAATACCTAACAGTCAATCCTATCTTATATCTGAAGAGATCACCATTCAGTATTTCCAAAACTATGAAATAACACTACTAACTAGTGATTTTACATGTTTTGCAAGCATCTGGAGTTATACATAAGTCTTTACTGAGATCCCAGCTCTCTAAATAAAAATGGGCGTTAAGCATCACTCTCATCCTTGCAAAGAAGTCATTTTACGGTGTCATAAAACCACCACCAACAGCATTTCTGACTATTCCAATAATCCTCCCAAGCACCTCAAAATTCTTAAAATACTGAAATTGAAGAAGAAACCCTACCCAACTTATCAAATGCAGTAACAAACGTGCACAAAAATGTCATTTAATACGCAGAATTTGCAGCCAAAGAATATTATTTTCATACGGTGTTTAAGATTTGCAGAGTTCCTTTCTAGTCACAAAGGTCCTATTTGGTTCAGCCACGCCACATGTGTAAGTTTAACATTTCATGAGGATTTTCAGAGGAAGAGTGTGAAGGTATTCTTTTTGGCCAGACTCTCTTTTATAGTGATATGATAGCAACATTGGATTATATAGTAAACCACCAGCTAATTAGAAATTAGATACACAGCCTAAGAAACCTAAGAAAGCATGTCCTATATATATTTTTTGGTTCTCAACATCCCAACATCTTTATCTCAGGGTATAAAATAACTAGAATAGAAATTGGGAGATTTTTATATTAGACATAAAATTAGAGTTGAGTGCAATGTGTGCCCTATAGTCCCAGCTACTAGAAAGACTGAGGTGGGAGTATCACTCAAGGCCAGGAGTTAGTTCAAGTCCAACCTGGACAATCTAGTGAGACCTCACCTCTGAAAAAAAAAAAAAAAAAAAAAAAAAGGAAATCAAGTTTTTTTCATTTTGATACCAAAAAAAAAAAAAAAGAAAAAACCCAAACGAATACGAACACACAAAGACAAAACAAAAAATAACACTTTTCTGAGATGTGGAAGTTTAGATAGCTTTTGTGCAGCCCTCAGGAAGTAAGATTCAACAGCCTCTGAATTTTAGCATTATGTATCTGTGAAGAGTGGCAACAGACACAGGTGATCAGGAAATACACCTTCGCTTCTCTAGTATGGCCTCTTTAGGCCTTCCCATACTGATAGCCCTCTCAGCACGATTTCTGCTGAATGTGACACGCAAAGGACTTGGGAGGAGTGGGAGAGGAAATTTAGTTTTGGAAATGTGAGATGCTACATCTACCTCTTGGTTGATTTATGAAGCACTATAGCATATTAAAGTACCTGAAGGCCTAACTTGGTTATCTTAGCATTTCCCAAGCTGAGTTGACCACAAAACCCCATCCCCCGCTAGGCTGGGCACGAGTATTCCATGGGCTCCTTTGGGAAAACACTGTCTGTGCAAGAGCATGAGCTTTTGATCAGACACAGGGTACTCAACGCTTTACCACTTAAGAGCTTTGAGGCTTTTGGCAAGTTACTTACCTCCTCTGAACCCTAGTTCTGCCATCTGAATTCTGTGGGAAATAACATCTATCACACATAGTCTTTTGAAAACATAGTATGTACTTAACAAATGTTTATCCCCTTCTTTGTTTTTACAACTCATGGTAGGAGAAACCTTTTTGTGTCTCCACATGAATTCCAAGATCCTCTCAAATATGATCATTTTCTTTCTCCAGTCTCATCTCCCGGTAACATGGAGAAGTATTAATAGTATTTTAGATTCAGACTTCCTAAAATGTAACCTTACTAGCTGTGTGCCTTATGACCTAAGAAAATTCCTACCCTCTCTGTGCCTCAGAGTCCCCATCTGTAAAATGCGGGATAATAATGGTACCTACATCGTGGGGTTGTGAAGATTAAAGAGTAACATTGAAGAAGCACTCGGAGTAACACTTGGCATAAGGTAAGTGATCAATAACCTCAATGAAGTTACTAGTGTTCTTATCTTCTAATCACATATTATATACCAATCATACTCAACTCCTTGCTTCCCAAAGATGCCTGATGTTTTCGCATGTCCACATCTTTGCTCTTGCTGGTCTCTTCATTTGGAATAACCTTCTTCCACATTTTCCACTTGGTGAAATCCTATCCACCCTCCAAGGCCCATCTTGAATGCTACCTTCTCTACGCAGCCTTTCAGACTTCCTCTAACCAAGTGTCTTCCCCCTTAAAAGAATCCCCTCTAGGCCTTGTGGCTCTCTCTTGACTCTTACCATGTTCTACATTGTATCTAATGAGTTTTATGCTCCTGGAGGAGCCAGTGGTATTTACATACCCTCCCCACACCCCAGCACCCAGCAGTGTGATCCAGCAGGAACAATGTCAGCCTGGGAACCAGGAAGCCTGGGCTCTGGACCCAGGCCAACCACTCTGCAACTTGGGGAAGTCACTTCACAGGAGCTTTGGTTTCCTCTTATTTAAACCAGTGAGTTGGAATAGACCAGCTCTAAAGTCACTTCTATCTCTACCCTGTGAGAGTTTAATATATACACCGTGGGCAGCCACATACGTGCCTATGGAATTTTGAGTGACTAGAAGGAACAAGGTTTGAGCGCAGAAACAACTGTTCAGAAACCCTTGATTGCTCTGTTTGTGAAAGCAGAAAACTGAAACAACCCAAATAAAGTGTGGCACATGATGGAATACTATGCAGCTGTAATTTAAAAAAGGAAGCATATCATGTGCTGATAAGGAAAGATCTCAAGGATGATTAAGTAAAAAGAACAAGGAGCAGGTTAATATTTGTAGTCTGCTGTCTGTTGTGTTAAAAAAAAAAAAAAAAAAAAAAGGACAGAAATGGCCAGGTGCGGTGGCTCATGCCTGTAATCCCAGCACTTTGGGAGGCAGAGGCAGGCAGATCACTTGAGATCAGGAGTTTGAGACCAGCCTGGCCAACAAGGTGAAACGCTATCTCTACTAAAAATACAAACATTAGGCTGGGCACAGTGGCTTACACCTGTAATGCCAGCACTTTGGGAGGCCCAGGCGGGCGGATCATGAGGTCAGGAGTTCAAGACCAGCCTGGCCAACACGGCGACACCCTGTCTCTACTAAAAGTACAAAATTAGCCAGGCATGGTGGCGCGTGCCTGTAGTCCCAGCTACTTGAGAGGCCGAGGCAGGAGAATCGCTTGAACCTGGGAGTTGGAGATTGCAGTGAGCTGATATTGTGCCATTGTACTCCTGTCATTCTGGCAACAAGAGCAAGATTCCATCTCAAAAGAAAAAAAAACAAAAAACAAAAACATTAGCTGCGCGTGGTGGCAGGCGCCTGTAGTCCCAGCTACCCTGGGACCAAGTAGCTGGGGCTGAGGCAGGAGAATTGCTTGAGCCTGGGAGGCGGAGGTTGCAGTGAGCCGAGATTACTCCAGCTTGGGCGACAGAGTGAGACTCCGTCACAAAAAAAAAAAGAAATAACAGGAATATATATATATTTGATTTTCTTTATATATATACCAAAAGAAACACTGGGCAGCCACCCTGGAAGAGAAGTACATAAGAATATTTAAAACACACTTACTTATGGGGAATGGGGGTGGGTTGTGAGATGGATGGGGACAGGGCGAAAGTGAGACTTTCAATTCATTCCTTGTAATATCATTTACATTTTTAAATAATAAGCACTGCCTATTTAAAGAAAAAAAGCTAAAATTAAAAGAGAAACCTCTGATTGCAACAATGAGTATTTTTAACAAAACAGATGTTTATCTTACTTGTTTCTTTTCTCCTTCCAGTGGGGCTAGGGAAGAACTAAGGAATGATTTACTAATTTTTTGATGTAATTTTGTACTGGCTATGAATTCCTGTAACAAACTTGTCATTGGAAAAGTGAGACTTGGACACTTCAGGTATCTCTGGAGTTTTCTTCTCAAGCCAGCTACATTGATCTCCAGTTCATGCTACTTGATTCAGATGGCTCAGAAACTGGAGGCTTCCATCCATCTGGGATGTAGCTGGCGATCATGTGAGAGGCCAGGGGTGGCAGTAGCAGCACCTCTATCCTCTCTGGAGGATCTGGGAGAATTCAGTTGGGAAGGAGGCAAGTGGAACCCAGTAAATTCTCAAATTAACAGAGGAACAACTGGAGAAGGCTCTGATTCCTCTCTTAAGTATGGCTAAAGATAGTAGGGCCTGCACTCCAATAGCTAAGAGATAATTCATAGAATGCTTCCAGATAGCTTTCCTAGCCTTCCCATAGAAACTACCACTCAGAAAGCATAAGTCTGACCACCAAATTAGTAAAATTCCAAGTTCTTCTCGAATTCAGTTAACCTGCACCATAAGAAACTTAGGACCTATAAATATTTTTATTCCTTCTGCAGTGTCCCATCACAATTTGAAATCCAGTGTATGATTTTCTCAGCCTGCTTTGGTCCAAGATCCTCTTTGGAGAGAATCCTGAAAGTGTAAATGACTTGCAGCTGAACCAGGCCCCTACTTCCCCGGTATGTACTGCATTAAACCCCACACCCCTGCTTGGCCTCGCCTGGGAAGGCTTCAGAAGAGCTCTTCAAAGCAGACCTCATCAAAACAAACACCCCTACCTCTACCCCCATCTCCTGTGCCCTTCAGAAAACAAACAACAATACTTCTCTGTTCACCAAAAACAAGGAGAATTTTCTGTTTAAAGTATTTTTTTCTTATTCCCTATTGGCAGCACTTATTAAGGAACGGATGACTTTCAAGTTGAGTGAACTCTGTTTGAAAACACATAAGAATCCAGGTGCTTAAAACTTTTTCAAACTTAGGTACATCCTTATAGCATTCATACAAAAAAATATTTTTAATGTTTTATTAAAACCTCTGTCAGTTTAAAAGAAAGGATACCTTTGACCACAGATTTTGAGTAATTATGTTTACACTGAAAGCTAGTAAGCAAAATGTCTAAGATGTTACTTCCCTTTCAAACTTTTGGAAACAGTTTTGGTGTTAGATGGACCTGGTTTGAATTCTGTTTTCCTTACTTCCGAGCTGTAAGATCTCAAGCAGCTGACCTAACCTCTCTGCGCCTCAACTTCTTCATTAGTAAAATGAGGATAAGAATAGTTCATAGTAGCCAGCCATGGTGGCTCATGCCTGTAATCTCAGCATTTTGGGAGGCCGAGGTGGGCGAATCACTTGAGGTCATGAGTTCAAGACCAGTCTGGCCAACATGGCAAAACCCCAACTCTACTAAAAATACAAAAAAAATTAGCTGGGCATGGTGGCACACACCTGTAGTCCCAGCTACTTGGGAGGCAGAGGCAGGACAACTGTTTGAACCCGGGAGGCGGAGTTGCAGTGAGCCAAGATCACATCACTGCACTCCAGCCTTGGCAACAGAACAAAAATTAAAAAAAAAAAAAAAAAAAAAACCAGAATAGTACATAGCACATATACAGTTATGAGGATTAAATGAATACATGAAACTCCTTAGCAAAGTGCCTATGTATACATATATGTAGTAAAAATAATAACGTTCAAACAATAAAAAAATTATTATACCTTATTAGCTAAAATTTAGCAAATGTTTCTTCATTTTTATGAAGGTCTCCAATTTCAGACTTATATTAAAAGGCTTTTCATTAAAATCAAACTCTTGCTTACACTAACTCATGAGTAAAAGAACCCAAGAGAAGAACTCAGCCTGCAATCCATGAGGAATGAACAGCAAAAGAATTCCATGCTTCCATGACAAATGTTCAGATAGTCCTGATGTTTTTTATATCTCTAGTGGTCCTCTGAGAGTGAGATGTCTCACTTATGCCATGTATCTATACCCACGCAGCATTTGAGGGTACAGGATGGTAAATGAGATTACACCAATGTCAGAAGTATGGCTTAGGGGGCAAAGTGGCCAGAATCTAAGAGCTCAATCCAGACAGAAGAGTTTCTCCTCAAATAAACTACATGGTAAACCTCTCTGTCTGACCTCTGTGGGGAAGTGATTTTTCTCTCTGTTTCTTACCAATAAGCCTATTGATTTCTGCAGTTTCTTGAATGAATTCTAGGTATGAACCTAACCCACTTCTGGAATTTTTTTTTTTTTCCAGACAGAGTTTTGCTCTCGTTGCCCAGGCTGGAGTGCAATGGCATGATATCGGCTCACTGCAAGCTCCACCTTCCGGGTCCAAGCAATGCTCCTGCCTCAGCCTCCTGAGTAGCTGGGATTACAGGCATGCGCCACCATGCCCAGCTAATTTTGTATTTTTAGTAGAGATGGGTTTTCACCATGTTGGTCAGGCTGGTCTCGAACTCCTGACCTCAGATGATCCACCCGCTTCAGCCTCCCAAAGTGCTAGAATTAAAGGGGTGAGCATCATTGATGCCCAGCCTGGAATTCCTTACATAGGCCAACAAATGATGTCAAATGTGGGGTAGGGGAGAAGCCAGTGATTTATCTTGAGGCAATGGCACTCTGACATTATCAAGGATTTATCTGGACTTCCAAAAGAATACCATCAGGCATGAAAATATTAGCCATGCCTATCCTCTGTTCATAAAAAAAAGGCATCTTGACTTGCCATTCACAGATACCAAGGCCATTGTGATGGCAGCACTATGGGAAGCCTGAAGGTTGAAAACTTGACCTCGTTTTGGAGTGCTTACTTTGTGGCATTTTCCAAATTCTGGTTGCCTTTCTTCAGTTTTCTTGAGTCTAAAGCATTAAGGATGCCAATTACTAAACACCTCATTGACAAAGTCTAGAATAACATTGTGCAACAGGAATACAATGTGAGGCACATATGTAATTTAAATTTCTTTAGAGACGGGTGCAATGGTGTGCACCTGTAGTCCCAGCTACTTGGGAGGCTGAGGTGGGAGGATCATTGCTTGAGCCCAGAAGTTCAAGTCTAGTCTTGACAACATAGTGAGACTAGTTTCAAAAAAAATTTTTTACCCAATAGCCACATTAAAAAAAAGGTAAAGTAATTTTAAAAATAGATTTTATTTAACCCATTAAATAAAATACAAAAAGATTAATTGCAACATATCAATATTTTTTAAGTTGAGATATGTTGCATTTCTTTTTTTTTTTTTTTAACTAAGCTCCTGGAATCTGGAGTGTATGTAGATTTCATAAAATGTACAGTTAAAACAAGCAGATTCAAATATCCAAATTGTTCCAAACATACTTAAAAGTTTTTCAGTAACTGAAGCAATAATAAAATTTTAAATCTTAATTTTAATTAAAGTCAAGTAAAATGAAAAATTCAGTTCCTCTGTCACTCTAGCCACATTTTAAGTGATGAACAGCAACATGCGGCTATGGAAAATAACTGGTGGAGGCCAGGCCCGGTGGCTCACGCCTGTAATCCCAGCACTTTGGGAGGCTGAGGTGGGTGGATCACCTAAGGTCAGGAGTTTGAGACCAGCCTGGCCAACATGGTGAAACCCCATCTCTATTAAAAATACAAAAAATTAGCTGGGCATGGTGGCGGGCGCCTGTAATCTCAGCTACTTGGGAGGCTGAGGCAGGAGAATCGCTTGAACCTGGGAGGCAGAGGTTGCAGTGAGCCAAGACTGCACCATTGCACTCCAGCCTGAGCAACAAGAGCTAAACTCCGTCTCAAAAAAAAAAAGGGAAAATAGCTGGTGGCTACTGTATTGGACAGGGTAGTTTGAGACGATGAAGAAAAACTGCACATTGTCACATGGAGAGTCATCACACTCTGAGATTTTTCCCTTCATTCTTAAATGCTACTTGCCAAAGGGAGATTTCAAAACTTTTTTTTTCTGAATTTCTAGTTTTGCTCCAACAGTAAAGGCTCAAAATCCTTCTTATATTTCTGTGGTGGGATAATTAACATCAAGCTCCCTGAAAACATGCAGGTGGAATAGTTCATATCTGAGAGATGAATTGTAATAAATCCTTTCTCAAGAGGCACATATAGGAAAATCTTAAAGAACATGCAGGAGCCCATTTACCTGATATGACTAGTGCTTCATTGGTCATTGATAAATGATGTTAAATGAGAAACTAATAAAAAATAATTTTTACTTTTGAATTACATTTCTTAAAAGATTAAGGTGATTGATAGGCATATGACATAAAATTAACCATTTTAAAGTGACCATTTCAGTGGCATTTCATGTGTACTATGTTGTGCAACCATCACCTCTAGTTCTAAAATATTTTCATTACCTGAAAAGAAAAGCCATATTGGCCAGGCGCAGTGGCTCACGCCTGTAATCTCAGCACTTTGGGAGGCCGAGGCGGGCCGATCACTTGCGGTCGTGAGTTGGAGACCAGCCTGGCCAACATGTGAAACCCTGTCTCTACTAAAGATACAAAAACTAGCTGGGCATGGTGGCGCTACGAGAGGTAGCACAAGAAACTCTTGAATCTGGGAGGTGAAGGTTGCAGTGAGCCAAGATCGTGCTACTGCACTCCAGCCTGGCTGACAGTGCAAGACTCAAAAAAAAAAAAAAAAAAGCCATATCCATCAAGCAGTAGACCCCATTCCCCCACTCCCCACCCACCCTAGCTCCTGGCAGCCACAATCTGCTTTCTATCTCTAAGGATTTACCTATTCTGGATAAATTAAATCATATGTGACCTTTTGTATCAGACTTCTTTCATTTAGCATAATGTTTTCAAGGTTTACCCACACTGTAACATGTATCAGTACTTCATTCCCTTTTGTGGCTGAATAATGTTCCATTGTGTAGCTGTACCACATTTTCATTATCTATTCATCAGGTGATGGACATTTGGGTTGTTTCCAACTTTTGGCTACTGTGAATAGTGCTCCTATGAACACTAGTGTACAGGTATCTATTTGAGAACCTGTTTTCCATTCTTTTGGGCATATACCTAGAAATGGAATTGCTGGGTCACATGGTAATTCTATGTTCTTCTTTTTGACAGACTGCCAAACTTTTCTGCAGCAGCTGCACGTTTTACATTCCCACCAACAATGTACAAGGCTCTCAATGTCTCCACATTCTCACCAATGCTTGCTATTTTCCATCTTTTAAATAAAATTAAAGCCATCCTAGTGAATGTGAAGTGGTATCTCAAAGTGGTTTGGATTTGCATTTTTCTAATGACTAAAAATGTTGAGCATTTGCTGGGCAGAAGAGCTAAACAGACAACCTACAGAATGGAAGAAACTATTTGCAATCTGTGCATCTGACAAAGGTCTAAAATCTAGCGTCTATCAGGAACTTAAACAAATTTACAAGAAAATAAGATAATATTTGATAAAGCCCATTAAAAAGTGGGAAAAGGACATGAACAGACACTTTTCAAAAGAAGACATACATGTGGCCAACAAGCATATGAAAAAAAGTTCAATATCACTGATCATTAGAGAAATGCAAATCAAAACCACAATGAGATACCATCTCACACCAGTCAGAATGGCTATTATTAAAAAGTCAAAAAATAACAGGTGCTGGAGAGATTGCAGAGAAAGAGGAACACTTTTACACTGTTGGTGGGAGTGTAAATTAGTTCAACCACTGTGGAAAGTAGTGTGGTGATTCCTCAAAGAGCTAAAAACAGAATGACCATTCAACCCAGCAATCCCATCACTGGGTATAGAACCAAAGGAATATAAATCATTCTATCATAAAGACACACGCACATGTATGCTCACTGAAGCACTATTAATAATAGCCAAGACATGGAATCAACCTAAATGTCCATCAATGGTAGACTGGATAAAGAAAATGTAATACATATACACCATGGAATACCATGCAGCCACATAAGAACAAGATTATGTCCTTTGCAGAAACCTGGATGGAGCTGGAGGCTGTCATCCTTAGCAAACTAATACAGGAACAGAAAACCAAATAGCGCATGTACTCACTTATAAGAAGGAGGTAAATGATGACAACACACAGACACAAAGAGGGGAACAATAGACACTGGGGCCTACTCTAGGGTGGAGGTTAGGAGGAGGGAAGAGAATCAGAAAAAATGACTATTGAGTACTAGGCTTAGTACCTGGGTGATGAAATAATAACAAACCCCTGTAGCACAAGTTTACCTGTTTACAAATCTACATATATACTCCAAACCCAAAATAAAAGTTAAAAAAAAAAAACCAACAGAATTTTCTGAACGGTTAAAAGTAACATATGCACAACATAAAACTTACCATTTTAACCATTTTCATACAGTTTAGTGGCATTATGTACATGCACATCATTGTGCAACCATCACCACCATCCATCTCTAGAGCTTTCTTCATCTTGCAAAATAGAGTTATGTTTAGTAATTCATATGCATTGCCCAGGTATACAGCTCTGATATGCTAGCTCCTAAGATATCTCTGGCACTTAACTAGCTGTGAGAACTTGGGCAGCTCATTTGACCATTTGGTCATCCACAGAATGGGGTTAATATTTACCCCACAGAACTGGCAAAAGGACAAAATAAGATAATATTTGATAAAGCATTTTAAAAACTGGAAAACAGTTTATGGTTGCTACTTATAATCATTATTATTATTAACATAGAAAATGTGAAGATCTTTTATAGAAAGCTGAGACCATTTATTGTGATCATTTTATAAATATTGTTATACATTTAGATTACTATCTATTCAGATTTATCATTACATATCTTTTACTTTTTTATTGATTGATTATATCTAGAATGGAATACTAGATATAATCTACTAGAATAGAAGATCCATGAAAGCAATGATTTTTTAAAATTATTTTACCCATTGCTCTATTTCAGAGCCGAGAAGAATATAAGGCATATCTATCTCTTGAATAATGAAAGAATAAATTACTTTATACAAGAGTAAATATGTTAATAGTGCTTTAAAAATATTCATTCATAATGATAGTTTACATATAAGTCTTTAGGTTTTCCCAGTGCAAAATTAATATATGTGAATTCCCAAATGAAATATATTTTAAATATGAGGAAATTTCCCAGACTAGTCCAGGGTTAAAACGAAGCAAGTTTAGGAGTAAATAGGAATTTTAAAAATATATGCAAGTTTTCAAAATACGTTCTGATTTTAAAGTTTTGGGCTATTATCAGTACAATAAAAGATGGGTTCAATTGGGTTAATATAATATAACCAAGGAAATACTTAGAGTATCATTCTCTTTTCTAAATAAAACAGGTTGCAGTAGACAATACTGTTTATCAATTATTTTATTTATTTTATTATTTTATTTTTTATTTATTTTATTTTATTTTATTTTTTGAGACGGAGTCTCGCTTTGTCACCCAGGCTGGAATGCAGTGGCGCGATATCGACTCACTGCAACCTCCGCCTTCCAGGTTCAAGCGATTCTCCTGCCTCAGCCTCCAGAGTACCTGGGACTATAGGTGCGTCTCACCATGCCTGGCTAATTTTTGTATTTTTAGTAGAGACGGGGCTTTGCCGTGTTGGCCAGGCTGGTCTTGAACTCCTGACCTCAGGTGATCCACCCACTTCAGCCTCCCAAAGTGCTGGGATTACAGGCATGAGTCACTGTGCCCAGCCTTCCCCTACATTTTGAATGGAAAGTTAAAATGACAATTTATATCTATAAAAATTTTGTAATAAAGTATTTTGGTGGGAGATAAAGCCATATGCAATCACATGGTTTTAAAAATGGAGAGTAGTATGTTACAAACATGATATTGAAGACTTCTAGATTCCTTTAAATCAACCCTGATTCTAATATGAGAAGAAACTTAAAGCCACTTCTGAGATACATGGGAATAATCCTTCTGAGCTGTTATCACTGACTAAGACTTTTTATCTTTTTTAGATTTTGCCTTCCATAATGATGTCTTTTCCAATAATCTTTCCAGTTGTACTATCTTTTCTTTGAATTGTTACTTCTTTTTGGTCGTTGGTACACTGAGTTCTCTGCGGTGATTTTTTGCACCTAAGGGTAAGAATTCAAAATTGTGAGGCAGGTATCTTTCACATTTTTGGAATAATTACCGGGGCTTTACTAGAGTACCTTGCTAAGGTGTGTGTGGCCCTTTTTTTTTCTTTTAAGGAAATTAAAAAACAACGTAAGTGGGAGTGGAATGGGGTAAGGGAGGTGAATCATCCATCAAATGAAAATTTATTTAAGTACCGTTGTCTGTGATAAAGGAATTATTTAAGAGTCCCCATTTCAGAATAACACTGGAAGAATTAATTTAAATGGATGCACTTCCCAATATTGTTACTGTTTTCTTTGGTATTTCATTAACATTATGGGTGGGGAGGTGCTGGAGTCCATGGTAAAAAAATAAATAAGTAAAGGGCAAACAACTTTGCTTTCTAGTGGATTTCCCTTATTACCTAATGAGGGCAGCAGCTTACAAGTTGATTCTGTTCAATTCAACAAAATTTTTTTTAGTACCTCCTAAGTGCCTGCTATATGTACAGAGTGAAGAAAGAAAGAACCCTACCTTTAAGAGAGTTTACCGTCCAGTTGTGTTGATTCACCTTCTGAGAAAAAATGTTATTTGCTTTCCTCAATTTTTTTCCTGTCTATCAAAAGTAAACATAGGTTCAAACATTCAAACCTATGAAGGCCTAAAAGGAAGAATCATCTTCAGTTTGCTGTGACAATTTCATTGAGTTTTATTTTAAAATATTTATTTAAAAATACATACAAACACATAAACCCATCAGGCCAGGTTCTAGTGGTCTGAGATATAAGCATGATCCAAACTACTTGACTGCCTTGTATTTTTGTTTTGTTTTAATCCAGATGATCAGGTCTATATGGGGAAAAAGCCCTGGGGCTTTTTCAAACAGGAAGGGCCCTCCTCCCTCTGAATGCCCGCAGTGCCGCCTTGTGCACCTTACAGAACAAGGAGAAAGTCAGTTTCTCCAAACTGTTTTCTAAAGAGTGTTTCCATTCGTGGTCCTGGTGATTCCACCATCTTTTCTTCACAACAGTGACGGTTCTGGAATTTCTTCACAGCCTTAGGGGCTGACGGGGTAGACCAGGTGACTGGGAAGGGGCAGTGGCACATGACAAAAATTCGAGGAAACGTCTAGTTTCCGTTTCAGGGAATGCGTATAGGGGAAAACACAAGTCCCCACGCCATCACGGGGCCCTCCACCGCGGCCGGACGACCGCTCTCTCGGCAGTGACTGGGGCAGGCAGGGCACCTGGCCTCAGGTTCGAGCGGAGCCTGCGCTGAGAGGCAGGAGTTGGATGAACCACTTGTAGGGTCTGCTCCCAGCTACCCAAAGCGAAAGGGTGGGCGAAAAAGCATTTGCAAAAGAATACATTAACCTCACAAAGGAACGACCCCACCACCCACCCTCCAGCGCCCAAGGTTTCCCACGAAGAGGTCGCCGTCGCCCTTCTCCAAGTTGGGCAGAACCTATAAGGCATCACCACCTGCATCTCAAACCAACCAAGCAAGTGACGCTCCAAAACCTCCCTAAATACCCTCTCTCCCCAGCATTCCGAACGCAACATCAAGGGCGAAAAGAGGCTGCACAGATCACGTAGAAAATTAGACCGCCTCTTTCCATGGCGATAATCGAATTAGCCTCAAATTAAACGTGAAATTGGCCCTCTCCGGCTGTGGGGACAAAGCCCCTATTGTCCTGCTCGGGTAGCGGCAGCAGCAGTGCCCACCCCGCCCCGGCCAGCCTGGTCGGTCCCCGCCGCTGGGAGGATGAGGTCCGGGCTGGGCCCGGGAAGAGCCTCAGCTGGAGAGGACGCGGACGCGCCCGAGGCTCGGCTCCCTGGCCGAGCGAGCGCCGGATGGGCGGCTGCGGGGCTCGGGGCAGGCGGAGAAGGCGGGCGAGGCAGAGGGAGCGGGCGAGAGTGGGGAGGGAGGAGGGCGGAGGGCGTGCGGGAGGGAGTCCGGCAGTGCGTGTGCGGTGTGTGTGTGTGTGCGTGTGTGTGTGGTGTGCGCGCGCGCGCGCGCCCGCCCCGCGCGCTCCTCTCCCCGCCCCTCGCCCCATCCCTGCGAGCGCCCTCCTCTCCTCCTCCCCCCGCCCCCCGCGCTCCCGCCCAGCCCCCGGAATCAGTGCAGCTGTTGCCGTGCAGGCTGCGGATTCCTCCAGTCCCTCCCTCGGCCGCCTCTCCTCCCGGAGCGAGCGCGCAGCCCTGCGCAGCAGCGCCCACTGGTCCCGTCCTGTGAGCCCCGGCCCCAGCCGCGGACAGACCCGCGGAGTCGCCTCCCGGCCCACCCGCCCGGCCGCCGAGGAGCGGGAGGAGGACGGGACCCCGGCGCCCCCACCCCATCCCTTGGAGGTAGGTAGGGGGCCCGAGGCAAGGAGATGCCAACTCACTGGAGCTGCCTCCCGATCGGGCTCCGCGGCGGCGGACGGGCGGGAGGAGGGGCGCGGGCCCAGGGCCGGAGGACGCCACTGCCCGCCTGCCCTGCGCCCGGGGAGCTGCGTGGGGGCAGGGAGGCTGCAGAGCCCGGGCGGGGGCGGCGCGGGGAGCCCGGGTCGCGGGTGCTCATTGGTACTCGGATGATGCGGGACGAGGGGCGGCAGGCTCTGCGGTGAGGCGGTAGCAGACCCGCCGTGCGCACAGCTGCCGTCCGGCCCCAGCCCCGGCGCGGCGATTCCTCCTCCCTGCCTCCGCCGCCGCCTCCCTGCAGCCGGGTGCGGCGGCCCCTGACGCGGAGGCTCCCGGCGCGGAGGTGGGTGCGGAGCGGGCAGCCGGAGGGTCTATTTTCAGGTGCCCTCCCTGTGGCCCCGCGGGTGGGGAGCGGGGGCGGCGGTGACAGGGCCGGGCTCTGCGCGTAGCGGTGCAGGGGATGCGGCCAGGCGTGGTCCCGGCTGCGCCGCCCTGCAGCTGAGCCGGAGGCGGCGGCCCCGCGCCGCCACCCGCGCTCGCTACCCTCCTGCGCCCGCCCCCCACCCCCCCGCCCTTTCTGCCGTCCCCACTCTCCCAGGGCTGGGCGTGAGCCGCCTCCGGGCGCCGAGCCGCCGCTGCGCCCGCCCTTCAGCTCCTGCCACCCTCTCTTCAACAGGTTTGTCTCAGCGCGGGGACCCTCCGGGCCTGCTTTGGGTAGGTGGGCTGGCTCGTCATCACCCCCCCACACCACGCCCACGGCCGTCTTTTAGGGGGCGCCTTCTCTTTGTTTTTGTGATAGGAAAGGTGCCAACTGCTGCCATCAGATGGGGAGGGGGTGGGGATCAGAACGCAAACCTCTGTCCGTTATTTTTCCAATCGAAAGCCAGGCCAGATAGTAAGTGAGGACAGGGTGCGTGTGGGGGTGCTTCGGCGGAGCAGAAAATTGAATTCGGTGGGGTTTATTTGGGCGGGGATGTGGTTTTTTTGGCAAGATGGATGGCTCACGGTGCCCTCGCCGTGATGCAGCACAATGCAGCAGTATCGCAGCTTCCTTGGTTCTCGCTGGCGGGGCTTGGCACGGCCGCTCGGCGCCTGCGGCCCCCGCCCGGCCCCACCCAGGCCCGGGGCTGCCCTTAGCCGAGGCCTGGAGCTGCTGCTACCTTGTCCTGCAGCTGCTGCTGGATGTGGCGTCAGGAGGACCAGGTCACCTAGGTGTGAGCAGGGGAGAGTCTTTTCTTTTGGGATGATCCTTCCTGCACCTCTTGTTGGACTGCGCTCTGCTGGAGGGGCGCCCTGCAGCACCAGTGCAGGCAGAGGGGAGCCGGCCTGCGGATGCGGATCGGAATCTGATCTGCGACCAGGGGACCTGAGCCATAGGGAGGGGCTGCAGGAAGGACTAGGCCCAGTGGTGTGCGGAGGCAATGTTGCAGTGTGGGGAGTCGCAGCGTTTTTCTGTGGATCATCCATAATCTGTAACCACAACCCAGCTATGCATTAATTTCTTTCTACGTGAAAAGTTGGTGTTTATTAATTGGACCTTCACAACTATGACATTACAGTACCTCGTCTGTCTTCAGTTGATACCAAGTGTGCATTTTTTCTGTAGGAAACCATTTTTAAATGAAATGATTAATGTATTTTAGTTTTTATGTCACTAAGACATCTATAAGTATATTAAAATTCAGTAGGTTGTTTTAAAAGGAATTTATATGTTTTTTAATGGATAGTAAATGATTCCTTTAGCCTGTATTTGTTTTGTTTTCATCGTTTGCTTTTTCTAAGTCAAGTACAATTGCATTATTTGGATGCTTTATTAAGGATTATTAGGTGTATGAGTGTCATGATGGAGGGTAAATTGGTATTCAGATTTCTGTTGATTCAGATAGCCGAGTTAAGTGTCCAGGCGTAACTAATGGGATTATGACAGTAACAGACTGCATTTGTGTTTGTTTATATGTATTTTTTGTATACATATTTTTCAAAGCTGTGATTGGGGAGAGGGTGGAGAAGGGCAGACTGGCATCTAGTCAGAATGAGATGGTTCCCAGTGTTCTCATGTTTAGTCTCGGCCGGGACACAGGGAATTTCCCTCCTAAATGCCATCTCTATAATTCATTTATTCAGTGCGGGATGGCAAATGGGATATATTTCAAATGTCAACCCAGGCTTTCCTAAAATGTGTAGGTGAAAAAGGAAATTTCAGTATGCTAGTTGGAAGGGAAGGTCAGTGTTTGCAAGCCAAGGGCGTGCCTGCTTGTATTTTTAAATATTTCTAATGAATCCAAGTTAGTGGCTTTTGACTTCATGTGGCTCTGCAGAATAGAACTGCATGTACATTGAGTGGTGTATGTGCAGTATTTTGAGTTTCTCTAATAGAGAGCCATTAAAATATGGGACTTTTTGTGCTGGTTGTATAAAATTGTGTTGCGTACAGATTTTTATGAATGTTGTTCCCATGGATCATCCAGACGTTTTGGATTTACTTTGTTGTAAGAAATATCCTGTGTTGATGTCACAGGAGGTTTAGCTGTTCTGACTTACACACCAGGTGCAGAATTCTGTTGGGTTAAGCTCTTTGTAACTCTGTCATTGCTGGAGTGACCAAAACCTTCATCTACGAGAAGTATTGGGCAGTGAAGGAACTGCTGTTACTAGGTCGTCTCCCACAGTTGAGGTTTTCTGTGAAGAACTTCTCTTGGGCAAGACTAGTAACAAATATCTGTGATGTTGTAGAGCAAATGAGAAGACCTCCCTCTACTTGTGACACATCCTGAGCAGAGGCTTGGCATTGGCAGAGTTTCCTGGAAGGGTTTGTAGAGTGGTTGCTTTGTCTTGATGTTTGAATGTATGACTTTACATGTGGAAGTACTATTTCGACGTGGAGGGATTTTACTACTACTAAACATAGACATGATTAGTGGAAATCATTCAGTGTGGATTTTGTCGAAATAATTTTAAGCTTTTCTTTTTAATAGCATATTCTTATAGAATATTTTAAAGCCTAATTTTTTTTACGTGCAATGACGTGATGCTCCTTTAATTATGTTGCACCGTAACCAGCATCTTCATTATAATTGGGATTTATTTAATGGTAGCCCTGGTTTCTTTCACTTCATTATTGGGAATGCAAACCATTCTTCCATAAGGAAGGGGCTAACTACCCCTGTTAGAAGAATGAACTTTGTAGGTCTGTGAAAGTGAGTAAAGCATCTCATGGGTTTTTCTTGTAAGCTTTCAGTCTTTGCTTTTTCTCAGGGCATCTTTTCTTTGCAAAAGACCTAGTTTAGTACTCTAATTTTTCTGGTAGCACTTGTAATTATATTTAAATTTTTATTGTGTGGTAATAACATCATCAATTTTTTTTCTACTCAGTGGTTAAAGGAAATTACACCAATTAGATATACCTGTGTTTCTATTTTTAAACATCTCTGGAGAAGGCATTTTCATAATGTCCTTTGCTATCATAGTGAGGTTCACGGATCTTCAACATTGGAATCGCCTGGAAGCTTGTTACAAATGCAGATTCTTAGGCCCCACTCTGAACTCAGCCAGTCGGAATCAGCATTTTAACAAGACCTTTAAGTGAGTTATATGCACATTAAATGAAGAAACTATTCTGTTCCTTCAGCAAAGGGACCTCAATATCAAAAGTTTCCTTCTTGAATTTTCCTTTCTTTTGCTGAAGTATCAGCACATTTTTTTTCTTGATGGTGGTGACAAAAGTGAGGCTCTCACTGTAAATTATTTGTTTAATACAAAATTATTTTATAAAGCTGTTCTTTAATTCTTGGTGGAAGAGTCCTATATACCATGGTTTATTTAGATTAATCAGTGTTTTAGGTTGTTTTGTAAAACACCTCTAAAGTTGAAAAACAGTTTTTTTCCCCTCTGGAAGAAGAAAACGTTGGTTTTGAGACGTCAGAGCTGGAGCCTAGGAAGCTAACCCCCGAGCAAACGGTCCCCTCTCCTCCCTCTGCTCTGGCATCTTGATGTCTGTCATCTGATATAGTCAATGTCCTGCCCTCTCGTCCAGTCTTTTCTTAGAGTTGTTTTTTGAATCAAGTAATTGGTAGGTACAAAATAATGTTCCTAAAATATATGTTAAAGAATCGTAAACCAGCTGGGTGCAGTGGCTCACGCCTGTAATCCCAGCACTTTGGGATGCCGAGGGGGGCGGATCACTTGAGGTCAGGAGTTCAAGACCAGCCTGGCCAACGTGGTGAAACCCCATTTCTACTAAAAATGCAAAAATTATCTGGGCATGGTGGCAGGCGCCTGTAATTCCCAGCTACTTGGGAGGCTGAGGCAACAGAATCAGTTGAACTGGGGAGGCAGAGGTTGCAGTGAGCAGAGATTGCGCCACTGAATTCCAACCTGGGTGACAGAGTGAGACTCTGTCTCAAAAACATAAAAAGAATCATAAACCAATGGACACTTAGGCAGCCACCAGCTAGTTCAGGAAGAGCCTTATACATTCAGAGCCCACCTCCATCATCCCATCTGAAACTATCCCTATCTTTGATTTTGTGCTTGTCATTCCCTTCTCTATGGTTTATCCTTTTTAAAAAATCTTGATTGTGTATGATTTTGAACTTTATATCAATAAAATTATACTTTATGTATTCTTCTGACTCACATATTTAGATTAACATTCTATTCCCAAGGTTTATCCATTTCAGGGCTGTATTTCATTCAGTTTCACCTGCTGTATAGTATTCTACTGTGATTTATTTATTCATTGTACTCTAGATGGAGATTTGGATTGATTCCAGTTTTTTTGCTATTGTGAAAGGGTTGCTGTGAGTGGTTTTTGTACACGGCTCTTGGTACATATGTGGAGGCACACACACCCATTTGCTGTCTCTAGGGAATGAAATTTTCTGTATCATAGGGCATGTGCATCATCAGCCTTAGTAGAGAATGTAGAACTGTTTTTTACAAAGTGATTTTGTTGATCGTGTTCCCACTAGCCATAAGTGTTACAGTTGTTCCACAGCCTTGCCAGTGCTTCACATACCAGGCTTGAAAATCTTGTCCAGTGAAACTTTATCTCGCTGTGATTTTTATTTACAGTTTCTCCGATTATTGAGGTTGAATGTCTGTTTACATTATTAACCATTTGGGTTCTTCCTTTTGTGAAGTACCTGTTCAGTCTTTTACCCACTTATCTTATTGATTTGTAGTTCTGTATGTAGATTACTACTAATCCTTTGTGGATTACATGTCTTGCGACAATTACTTCTCAGCTTGTGTTTTTTTTCTTAACTCGAATTTGTGATTTCTTTTGATGATCCGTTATTTGTAATTTAGCAGAGTCATAATCAGTATTTTGTCCTTCAAAGTTTGTGAGGATAATTTTGTTATTGCAGAAAAGTTTTTCTTTGTTTGGAAAGAGCATTCATTTTGGAGTCAAACGGGTTCTGGGCCCAAATCCTAATGGTGTTGTATACTAGCCTTATGGCTACCAATAGGTACTGGCCTGGAGCTAGTTAGTTACTCAAGACCACAGTTTCCTCACTGGAAAAATCGAAATCATATTAGTTTCTCTTAGTTATGAGACAGCAGTGTACAGTTCCAGGCACATAGTACCTATTTAGTTGATAGCAATTCTTTCCTTTCTATTGGGACTGCCTAAGCACTATGACCCACTGATCCCTTTTGGTATGCTTTGCAAAAACTACCTAAACATTTTTATGTCAGGAGAGCTATTAAATGGCTTATTCTAACTTTTATTTTTTAAAAGGCTGCATTACCAATGGCATTTATATATTGATTAATACAGTCTGAAGAGACCACTTACTAGAAACCCTTATCAGTTTAGGTTCCAGTTCTGGAAAGTGATATAATTACATTTATTTGTACACAGTACTTTTGACCATTAAGCATTTATAGTATTAATGATCTCCCTTTGCTGCTACTCTGAGATTACTTTGTAATATTGTTTTTTATTTAATGAATAATTATTGGATACATTATCTTGCCAGGACTTGAAGTTGTTATGGTTTTGTGGACTGGCTTAAAGTTGTGTAAGAATTAGTTCCTGAATCAAAGGACTGTATACTCTAGTATATGGAATATATTTTATGTACCATACACAGAAGGTAAAATACCTTTTACAGGCTGGATGTGTGGCTTTGGCAAACCTTTAACCCTCTGGTCTCAGATTTAATTTTATAAAATGGAAGACTTAGATGAAGTTATAGTAGGGGTTAAAACATGGCACATGGCATCACTCGCTTCTGTTCCTGGCAGACATCAAAAATCAGTGATGGTACTCTTTTTCCACTGAGCTGAGATGGTCTCAGTCATCTTCTCGACATGGTGTTCTAGGCAGTAACTACCACTCGATTAAATCTGGCATTCAGTTTTTAAGCTCCTGTACACTTCTAAATTCTGTGATTATAAGATACTTGAGAAACTCTTCACCTTGGCAGTGTTCAGAATACAGTGAGACAGGAAGAAACTAGAAGCAAGGAGACAGGAGAGAGGTGACTGGGGGTCTGGAAGTAAAGGGAGCAAGTGACAGTGGTGGCCAAGGGAACAAGGAGAGGAGAGATGGGAAAATGGTTGTGAAGGCCCAATCCTATGCCAAGCTATTTGTAGGGTGGGTGGATGGGAGGATGGATGGGAGGTGCACCTAGTAGATGAGGAGCTAAGCTAAGGTGATAAAGATTCCAAATTTGAATAATGACAATGAGCATGTTTGGTGACGATGACAAATAGCCAAGTCAAGTGCATGATTGGATATTTGATTGGGAAGAGTATCAGTTTTGCTTTAAACATGTTTGAGTTTGAGGTTCCAGCACAACCCTCAGTGGAGTTGGAGAGAGGTCATGGCTAGAGAGGCTGATGGGAGGCTTTGGATGGAGGGGCCCTGGGTCCCAAGCTTCAGGCTCTTTAGTTACACAACCCACCCACCTTGCTCACACACTAAGTGACCTTGGGCAAACTGCCTAGACTTCTTTGTGTCCCTCAACATCTTCATCCTTAAAATAGTCGTAATGAGAATACCTACCACATAGGATTATTAAAGCCAAATGAGGTAATTCAGCGCTCATCACAATAAATTTTAATGATTATAAAATGTGGAATTTTTGCTTAGTTTGACTTAATATTATGCTTTCTTTCAAATAAGCAGTTTGATTTGTTTAGAAAAGGTACATTCTAGCAAATAGCAATCATTTAGATAAATAATGCTAAGTTCCATCTATATTAAACATGTTCCTATACATCATGTCAAAATAATAGGAAAGGAAAATCTGATTTATATATATGTATTTTTTAAACAAACGGTAAAATGCTAAAGCCTTAGTAGCTAAGGAAAGGATATGAGTTTATAAAAGAAGAAATCAAGGAGGTCGATAACTGTAAGTTCAAATTTACCAGTGTATGACATACAGACTAAAATAATCAATTAATTTTTCCACTTAATGGATAGATGATATGCTCTGGGCTGCTGTGAGATGGGAGCTCTGCATCACCTGTTGAGAGCATATTTTGATTAATACAAACTTAGAGGAAAACAGTTGGGTTATATATATGTAACAGAGTAACAGAAGCCGTAAATGCTTATACCTCTTGAACTGAAATCTCACACGTAGCTTGGTAGCCTAAAAAAACAATGAAAAATAAGGACAAGTTTTTAAACAAGCATTTTCGTGGCAACATTAATAGAGAAAAGGGGAAATGTTTTTTAATGGAGCATAATCAAATAAATTATGGCGCAACTGTAGGGTAGAATTCAATGTAGTGCTTAAAATAATGGTTTGGAAGAATATTACTGAGATGGGAAGATGCTGATAATACAGGGGTTAGTGGAAATATCTGGATGCAAAACTGTATAGTGTACTATAATCCTAGTTTTACTGTATTAAGTAAAAGACTGGAAGGAAATACATTAAAATGTTAATGGTTTGCTTTGGATGGTAGGTTGATGGGTGATTTCCTCTCTTGTATGAGAGGAAATTCCCATGACTTAATGTTTCTTTTTGAGTTTTGAAATATTTCACGGTAGAGAAGAATACAGTAAATAATATAATAGATGACCATGAGGACCATTTTTTTTGGTTTGTTTGAGGAACTTTTTTTTGTTTTATTTTGTTTTGTTTGAGACAGAGTCTTATTCTGTGGCCCAGGCTGGAGTGCAGTGGCACGAACATGGCTCACTGCAGCCTTGACCTCCTGGGTTCAAGCGATCCTCCTGCCTCAGCCTCCCAAGTAGTTGCAGGCGTGTACCACCACACAGGGCTAATTTTTAAAACTTAAATTTTTTTATAGAGATGGGGTTTCACCGTGTTGCCCACGCTGGTCTTGAACTGCTGAGCTCAAGTGATCTGCCTGTCTTGGCCTCCCAAAGTGTTGGGATTACAAATGTGAGCCACCGTGCCCAGCCTTGGGCACCATTTTTTAATAATCAAAAAAGCAATCAACACTTTAAAAATTCTAATTTTTAAAAAGGAAAGAAAAAAGTAAATCTGTCCAATTGTAGATCATTATTAAGAAATAGTTTTAAATCCAGCGATTGTTGTATCTGTCCTTCTTTGCAGTTTTCCAAGAGCAGTGATACAATGTGTAAGTTAGCATCTTAAGGGTATAGGTGTGAGATAAATTAGTGTATTCAAATGTATTAATTCTCTACACTAACCTAGGCAGCTTAAAAAGAGCAGAGGACCAGGGTTCTTTGGTATTTCCAATCTCCACACTTGAGTGCAGAGCAGTGGAATTCCATGGTGTGCATGTTCTCACTCGTGGAAACCTAAACACTGCTGCTGGAGCTAGTTTGTAACCATTAGACCATCATGTTTCATTGGAATTGGTCAGAAATGAAGATAAAATTCCAAGTGAGCATTTTAAAATAAAAATCACTTCAGATTTAGATTTACTTTCAGTGAATGGTTGTAGGCTAAGATTGAGAGGAACTAATTTTAATATTCTTCCTTTTTTTGTATGAAAAGAAATTCTTGTGCAATGTTATATTTTTGTATATATACATATATGATGCATACATATCATGTTTATCTCATATATATGTATATCTCACACACATAGGAGAGAGATGTGTGTGTTTGATTGCGTAATCTCTACCATGAAGGGAGGCACAAGGCTATTTTAAAACTTTTTAAATGGGGAATTTTATAGAGACAGTATTTTGAAAATGAGTCCCATGAATGAGTCAAGTTGTCCTTAGCCAGTGGAGGAAATGTTTGGGGGGGAATAGTACTTTCTGTTTTATGGTCCAAGTCTCTAAGTGTGTTGGTACTTTGTAAAATGTAGCTTACAAAAATTAATGAATTTCCATTAATTTTGTATTTTTTATGTCATCAGCTTTAACTGAGTGGTTGTTTGAAGAAGCTTTCAGGATTAATTGTGCTTTGACATATGAAAATAAGATGTTATCAAGATTGCTTTAAAACTGACCCTTGTTTATAGGAGTCATACTTCCATTCTTAAGAAACTCTCAACTGTGAGAGTATACATCTGAGTGATTTTTAGAACCATTTTAATATCTCTGCTCTAGAATCGAGAATGCCCTGTTAGTTCTGATCTTTAATATACAAATCTGAAACCACTAGTTAGGCAGTAAAATATGTATGAGAACATAACTATAGATTTTTACCCAATAGATCAATTAGTATGAAATTTAGAATGATATATAAGTACAACAGAATTTATTCCTTTGAGGTATGTGTGTTCAATGTGTAATTTGTGTAATTAAGTATGTTTATTCTTAGAAAGTTCATGAGCCTATTAACAGTGGTTATCTTGGGTAATGGAATTGCAGAAGATTTCATCTCTGTATATTTCTCTTTGTATATTCTAAGTTTTGGGAAATAATAAATTCTTGCTCTTTATAAAAAATATCCTAACAGTTCAGACCAAACCTCATTTTAGCTGGATACAAACTAATCAAATGATTAATCAGCTACATATACTTTCTGCTGTTCAATTTTTTTCTACCAAGCTTACAGAAAAGCAGTATTAATAATGAAGATATAAAGAACACTGAAATTTTTAAAAGATCTTTTCATTCCTTGTTTAAATGTTCATTTTTGTTACAGCCTTGGCAGTTCATTACTTCTGCAGAGTGTGGGAAAAGCTGTAGGAACTGGGCCGCGAGAGCGCCTGACAGAAACATTGTCCAGAAGGAATCAGCCACTAATGGCCACTGCCTTTGGCTCTGGGTGAAGTTTCGTTTCCCTTCAGTACTCTTGGGTGGCTGTTTCAGGGATACATTTTGTTCTAGTGTGTTTGCCTCAAGGCCAAGTATAAATGTTGAAGGGCTGCACATTTTTCTGGAATGTTCTTCACCAGCTGTAAAGTCTTGGGCTAGGATAGGGATAGGGCATTTTTTTGGGGGTGGAGGCTTTTTTCTCTTTATCTTATTTACTTGAATGGGAAGGAAAACCTAGATTCTTCCTTAAAACAATGTTATTTATTTTGATCTCTGGTGTTTAAACATTTTCCATGGCATTTTGAAACCTGTAAATATAGGAGTGCTTTTCTGTTGTTGTTGTTGGAGATGAAGTCTTCCTCTTGTCCGCCAGGCTGGAGTGCAATGGCGCGATCTCGGCTCACTGCAACCTCCGCCTCCCGGGTTCAAGCGATTCTCCTGCCTCAGCCTCCCGAGTAGCTGGCACCTGCCACCATGCCCAGCTAATTTTTGTATTTTTAGTAGAGGTGGGTTTCACCATGTTAGCCAGACTGGTCTCAAACTCCTGACCTCAATTGATCCACCCTCCTCAGCCTCCCAAAGTTCGGGATTACAGGCGTGAGCCACTGTACCTGGCCAGGAGTGTTTTTATAGTGATTACAATAGTCTTAAAAATTAAAGTATTCTTTGTATTTTTACCACTTCAGAATCCCTGATTTTTTTTTTTGCAATGTCTGCTAATACACATAGTATATGTGGTGTTTTGAATGGCTTATGAAGAATATATACCATCATAAAGGCATAAGTTAGTGTAAAATCATCATAACAAAAATACCAAAGTATTTTTAAGGTATCTTTTTATTACTGAAATAATAGATGTTTATTTTAGATCATATGGAAACTAAAGATGAATACAAAGAAGAAAATTAAAATCACTAGATACTACATGACCCCAGAAACATACAGTTAATATTTTAGTGTTTCTCAGCTGGGTGCGGTGGCTCACGCCTCTAATCCCAGCACTTTGGGAGGCCGAGGCGGGCGGATCATGAGGTCAGCAGTTTGAGACAAGCCTGGCCAACACAGTGAAACCTTGTCTCTACTAAAAATACAAAAATTATCTGGGTGTGGTGGTGGGCGCCCCTAGTCCCAGCTACTTGTGAGGCTGAGGCAGGAGAATCGCTTGAACCCAGGAGGCGGAGGTTGCAGTGAGCTGAGACCGCACCATTGCACTCCAGCCTGGGTGACAGAGTGAGACTCTGTCTCAAATAAAAAAAAAAAAAAAAAGTGTGTGTGTGTGTATATATATATTTATTTATTTATTTTAGTGTTTCTCTTTTAAGCCTTTTTTTGTCTGTGCATATTTCTTCATCTCACAAATATATATTAAGGGCCAATCCTCAAATCTTAAACTGAAGATGTAGAGTTTTGACAGTCTGTATAGTGACATGATGATGTTCAGCACTCTTGCAGCTTATGCATGTTGCATTGCAAAACATAAAATCTAATGACTGGTCTATAGTTAAAGCTATAGCATGAACACTATCTGTTGCCCTGAGCTGTTTTAGGGGTGGGATGTTAAAGAAAAATGGAAAGGAAGAAAGAATTCAAAAAATTTTTTATTATAGCTATTTCTCTTTTCTGAATAATGTCTTTTTACAATGGAAAAATACCAGAAATAAAGTTCTCATTAGATAATGTGCTTTCTGTTTTGTTCTGAAGGGAATTCCCATCACAGTTGCATTAATTCCCCTGAGAGACATCTCCATATGCTTCGGACAACATCTGATTTTACTTTTGTCTTCTGATTTCAGAGTCTTTGAAACAGCTATCCCATAATGTGTCGCAGTGGAATGGATGTGGTTATTATAATCTTGGTTTTAAGTGTAATAAATTTTACTGGGCTGGATTTGGTTGTAACTGATGAAAGCGTATACTAGAGCTCAGCTTTCTTGGGGTCTTTGTATTAGCTGGATTCTTTAAAATTCTATCTTGGGATTTAGGATCGTTTCAAGAAGAAAAAGCGTTATTTATATTTGATTATGCAAGCCAGTTCTTTAAGCCTTTAGGACATCAGATGGATGGACGTTTGTTGCCTTAACTCTAGTATTCGGCTTCTTTCTGAGGAAGGTGCCAAAATGGCTTCTGCATCTGCTGAAGGAAAAGAGGGAGTGGGAAGAGGGGAGAAATATTTCACTGGAAGGTAAAAAAAGCTCTTTCCAGCAATTTCCTTTAGAAACTTGGGGGTTGCTGTTAGTCTCGTTTGGGTAATGGGCCCCAAGGAAAAGTGACAAATGGCCTTCTTCTGGGGTTTAAACACTAAAGGTCAATGTTGGCCCTTTTCACAGTTAAGAGGGAAAAATCTGAGCTAGGCTAGGTGGACTTTCTCCAGCTAAGGGATTCTTCTGAAACTCCTAACCTGATGGGAATCATTTTGTTTGCAGGTGGCCAAAGCCCATCAAGGGAAATGCTTGATGGTTACTGTGCCTGAGCTGCCTGAAGCCTGGTGTAGGAGTCTCAACTTGATCTTGAAGCAGCTGCAAATGTTAGGTCTTGACACTTGGGATGGCAACAAGACCAGGCAGTGCCCAGAGTGGTCCCAGTGGTCTAGGTTAGAGGAGGGTAGGGGGCTGGAATGTGGCCTTAGCCGGTCCTCTGAGCAGATGAGAATACCTGTCACTATTTTGGGAGATGAGTTGTGGTCAGAGATATCAGTCAGGTGACTTCTCTGAGAGGGGCCTGGTCCTTCTCACAGCAAGGTTGACAAGTCTTTGCTGCCAGTTGTCCCTAAATACCCAATTTATCTCCTGGGGTGGAGTTGGGGAAGTGCCTCTAGCCTGGAGCAAAGAGATTTGCCTGCCATTTCGGAAGGAAAGAAACCAGCACACATCCTGTGTTTCATTCTCTGTTTTAAAGGTAGGTTTTTGTCTGTTTGCTTGTTTTTAAATCAACACCCACTGCTAAAGGAAATCCCGAGTTTCCCTGATAATCAGGATGATTTCTTATTTTGAAAGGCCTATTTTGCCTTCGAAGTGTGTGTTTCTGACATAGGTTTCATCCTAGTTCTAGAAATCTTGCTTAATTCATAAAAGGTAAAAGTTTAATTAGAGAGAAGGCTGATGTATTGTCTTGTTTCAAAGGGAGACTATTCTTGTCTGTCAGTGGAATTTTTTATATATATTTTTCTGGCTGTGAAGAAATATTTTATTGGTATATGTGTACATGCATTTTTTATTCTTAATTATAGTATGTATTTCCACTGGACTACACTCTTGTTAAAGGAAACTTTGTTCACATGAAATAAACATATCTTTGGTGAGTCATACTTGAGAACTGCTTCTCAGTCTCCTCAACTTTTAAAGTCAGTGGTATTTCATGTAAAGAGTGTATCAGTAGCTGGCCTATCTCTGGAATGTTGTGCAGCTGTGCAGAGCATGAGGCTCAAATGTGCTAATTAAATATGTTTTTTAGCAAGAATGGAATGTAGCAGCATTTGAATGGTTTCAAAAAACATTCCATTTTGTTTCTGAAGAGGGCTTTTTTTGTTTTTGCCAAATATTAACAATTAGAGAGTACACTGACTTTTAGAGGATGTATTGCTATGTTAAATTGTTCTGTTCACCTGAACAGGGTGGCATGTGCCTGTAATCCTAGCCACTTGAGAGGCTGACGTGGGAGGATCGCTTGAGCCCAGGGCTTCAAGACTAGCCTGAGCAGAGTAGAAAGAACCTGTCTCAAACCCCACACTGTTCTTTTTGCAGAGTTAATGGGGCTCATTAAATACTGAGATTATCCTTTAGAACAAGCTTGTCCAACCTACGGCCTTTGAATGTGGCCCAACACAAATTTGTAAACTTTCTTAAAACATCATGAGTTTTTTTTGTGATACTTATAGCTCATTAGCTATCATTAGTGTTTTATTTTATGTGTGGCCCAAGACACTAATTCTTCTTCCTGTGTGGCCCAGGGATGCCAAAAGATTAGACACCCCTGCTTTAGAATGTACTCAATTAATAATCTTCAAAATGTAGGGGTTGGGTGGGGTGGCTCATGCCTGTAATCCCAGCACTTTTGGAGGCCAAGGTGGGAAAATTGCTTGAGCCCAGGAGTTTGAGACCAGCTTGGGCAACATGGTGAGACCTGGTCTCTACAAAAACAAACAAAAAGAACAGAATGTAGGCAGTGGTGGCATAACTAAGGTTCTAAGGTTTACCATCTTTAGTTGATCTTGCTCATTTCCCTTGGTATCAGTTCTCCTTCCTTCCTTGGTGAGTGCTTAACCTTTCTTTGGGCAGTAAGGCATGACATTTCTCCCGAGTTTGAGCAGTTTTCTGATACATGTTTTTTGGCTGAGTGTGAGTTGTATCTTTTGGACTAAGCTCCATTCACTCAGATGGTGGTCTGATTTTTTTTTTTTTTCGGTCAGGCATCGTGCGAAGTGACCTGATGGGAATAAATGGCAGGTTGGTTGTGTAATGCAGCAACATCTTACTTGGTTGTCTTTAGAGATAAGTGGGACGTGATTCCAGCAAGGCTGTGCATCAAATGTTGGAATGTGTTGGAGAACTGCCAAGAGGTTGGGAGCAAGCTGTGTGACAAGCACTAATGCAGCCTTGGCCTGCCTTAAAATAGCTGCAGGTTAACAAATATCTTGAAACTTGGCATTTCTTTTGAGCAAAATTGCTCCTCTGAATGTGTTACCAAGAGGTGCTTTCCTCTTTTTTATCGATGTTTATTTTTTTTGCTGTTCCAACTGTCTTAAAACATATTTATGAGCATATGAAGAAGATAATTCTCTATAACATCTTATCTTGAATGATTTTACTGGACTAATTATTAGCATGTTATTGGAAACTTCACTTGTAGTTCTTCTGCCCTGCTCACCCAACTCACTGCAGGATATATAGTGTTTGTAGTTTGAATAAAAACTGGGGCCCTGAAGATTTTTTTTTTTTTTTTTTTTTTGGAGACTGAGTCTTGCTCTGTCGACCAGGCCAGAGTGCAGTGGCGCGATCTTGGCTCACTGCAAGCTCTGCCTCCCGGGTTCACACCATTCTCCTGCCTCAGCCTCCTGAGTAGCTGGGACTACAGGCACCCACCATCACGCCCAGCTAATTTTTTGTATTTTTACTAGAGACGGGGTTTCACCATGTTAGCCAGGATGGTCTCGATCTCTTGACTTCGTAATCTGCCCACCTGGGCCTCCCAAAGTGCTGGGATTACAGGCATGAGCCACTGTGCCCGGCCTGAAGATTTTTTTTTTAAAGTCCTATATTTTATGTTTGGTAGGCTTTTGGAAAGGAATTATTGATGTTTGAACACTAACACATTAGAGAGGCAGAGTCAGAGACATTGGTTAGTTTCCTATGGAATCTTGTCTTAGCTGATTCACTTTTAGACAGAATTCTTAGTAAGTTCGTTGGTAGTTTGTCTGCAGTACTTAGTTCTTGTTTGTAATTAATTTACTGTCTAACTGTAGTCTCTCAATTTTTTTCAATAGAAAGGCTTGTTTTTTGTTTTTGTTTTTGTTTTTGTTTTTGTTTTTGTTTTGAGACGGAGTCTCGCTCTGTCGCCCAGGCTGGAGTGCAGTGGCACGATTTCTGCTCACTGCAAGCTCCGCCTCCCAGGTTCATGCCCTTCTCCTGCCTCAGCCTCCCAAGTAGCTGGGACTACAGGCGCCTGCCACCACGCCCGGCTAATTTTTTGTATTTTTAGTAGAGACAGGGTTTCACCGTGTTAGCCAGGATGGTCTCGATCTCCTAACTTAGTGATCCGCCCGCCTTGGCCTCCCAAAGTGGCTGGGATTATAGGCGTGAGCCACTGTGCCCGGCCCAAAGGCTTGTTTTTTAAGTCAGAGTGGTAAAAACGGGGGGTTGGGAGTGGTCTTTGGAATGGGTCCTGTACAGACTTGAGCCTGATGGTGATGTGATCAAGGTTGCAGGGGGTTTGGGTACCCGGGTGGGGCTGGGGCTGCCTGTGGGACTAATCTAAACAGCCAATTAGTTTGGGTGCTCTGAAGATGACATTTTTAAAAATGCAGTATTTGGGTTAATGAGTGGAAGTAAACTAGGAATTTCCAGGATTTATATGTTAAATAGCAGATGAAAACAGTGAGTTATATGTTAAATAGTAGATGGAAACAGTGAGTTAACTTTATTTTGAGAGGCTTAAATACAAACCAAGTTTCTGTACTAAAAGATTTCCTAAAAGATATTAACAGATATGTTAATTATCCCATAACTTAAAGTCCTTTAGACGTTTAGATTGAGACTAATTGTGATAATTTCATATCTCTGTAGCGTATCCTGAAAATGGCTTCGTTTCTTTTGTTTCACTGTCTTCATATGCATAAGTCTTGAATTTTGCTTTGTCACTTTCTGTATTTTACGTGTATTTTAGAGGTCCTCTCCTTGTATAGAAACATTATTTCTGGTTCTATGTAAGTGCCTTATACCGAGATTTATAATTTGTAATTAGTATACTTTTGGGTCAATAGAATTGAGGTTATTTGGGGTATGTTTTTAGAATATGTTAAAACCCATATTTTGTGTTTTTATAACATAGAAAAATATTTCTTGGAAAATGCGTGTGTAGGCAGCTTCTTTTAGATGTATTGATCTTTTCACTTTTAGATGGCAAATGAATTCTATATGGCATTGTTGCCATGTTGGAAAATTTCTTTATTGAGCCTATGACTTCTAAAGTATCAAAATTCTGTTTTTGCTTTTCCCTTTTATTGGACATCTCCAGTTGTTTTTTTTTATTTTTTTTAAACACACAGACACACACACAGACACACACACATGCACATCCTTGGATAACTGAACTGGTAAATGGAATTGAGGAGAGATGAACTACAGGCCACCATTTCCTTTTTACTTAGCATACCATTATCTGATCCCCTCATGTGAAAATATATTTTGGATAGTTTTCACCTCCCACCATCTATTAATTTAGAGTGTGCATTCCTTTAACCTTGCAAGAGAATTCAGTCATTCATTATACGATAAGCAGGCAAAAAGTTAAATACTGAAATGTTCCTTTTCTGGATTATTGTCTGAATTAGAAAAACATTCATTTTAAATTTTACACATGCATATGGGATGTTATCTCTCCTCGTCTGTATGCCTTGTACTGGCACAAGCTTATAGGACTAGGAACAAATAAGCTTAGCATTTAAAATATTCCAGACATAAAAAATCTGTGGAATTTGCTTATATCTACTGGGGGATGCACACTCAGACAGACCCAGGGTTTTAATTGGCTCCTTCTGCAGTGTGAAGGCAGATGGAAACATTGGAGTCTGCTGCAGATGGCAGCGGGGTGGACAGGTGAGGCCCACATAGAAGTTCATACCACTGGTAGGTGGAGTAATGAGTTGGTGTATGAAATGCTAGCCATTTTAGATGTTTCTACAGCTGTTGTTGGCTAGCTGAAAATAAATTGAACTTGTTGAACTGGTAAAAGTTTTGCTGTCTGAATAGGCTTAGATAAAATAGTGCTTCAGATGCCTATAAAGATGTCTATTGTAACATTACTGTGATTTTTTTAAGTGGTGATAACCTAAATGTCCATCATTGGTAAGTTACAGGGTGGACTATATATTCTGGAGGCAATACAGTGTGTAGTTAAAAGTGCTGACTGTGGAGCTGTGGTGCCTGAGTCTAAAACCTGATTTCACCATGGGCCCACTTTGTGACCCTGAGCAAGTCATTAACCCTTCTCGGTTTCAGTTTCCTTATCAGTAAGATCAGGATAATCATAGTACAGACCATATAGGGTTGGTTGGATTAAATAAGTTATAGGTAAAGCAGTTAGACTAGTGCCTGGAAATATGTAAGTATTATTTATTTACTATATTAATAAAAACTTTAATATTATTATGGAAAACCTTCTAATAACATGAGAAGGTTTTTAACATAGGGAGAAAAAGCAGAACACAAGATTATATAAATGGAATTACCATAACTATGTAGAAAAATATACAAAAGGGATAAGGAAATACTACAAATATTAAGGTTTTGGGGGGAGGGGAGAATGGATGAGATTCCTTGTGATTTTTGCTTTTGTCTCAGAGCTGTTTTGTATTTTCTGCTGTTCTACAGTAAGCATATGTTACTTCTATAATTTGAAAAAGTAAACTTTGTTTTGAGAAGTGGATGTAGGCTGGCTGCAGTGGCTCCTGCCTGTAATCCCAGCACTTTGGGAGGCCAAGGCAGGTAGATTTTTGCCTTCAGGTCAGGAGTTCGAGACCAACCTGGCCACATGGTGAAAATACAAAAACACAAAAAATTATAAAAATATAAAATTATAAAAATACTAAAAATACAAAAAATTAACCGGGCGTGGTGGCACGTGCCTATAATCCCAGCTACTCAGGAGGCCGAGGCAGGAGAATCTCTTAAACCCGGGAGGCAGAGGTTGCAGTGAGCTGAGATCGCGCCACTGCACTCCAGCCTGGGTGACAAGAGCGAAACTCCGTCTCAAAAAGAAAAAGAAAAAGAAAAGTGGATGTATCCCTTGCAAACAATTAGTTTGTCAATTATAAGAACAGCTTATTCTTTAAAAGCTTAGGGCCTTCCATTTGGCAACAGTTTGTCTCCTTTTGATTCTACAATACTTTCACATTCTTACAGAAGCTAATGGGAAATGCTGGATTAGACCACATTATTTATGCTGTTATCTCTGTTTAGAAACTTTTAATGATGACAGATATGCAGTCCCTTCTCTTTGTGGTCACATGGGAGAATTACTCTTGCCTGCTCCCCTTGCATTTTGGTGGCGTGTTTGACTAGTTCTGAGGAATGGCCTGTGTCCAGCCTATAGCCAGAGTCCTTGAGTGAGAATGGCAGAGCCTCCTGCTACCATGTGACAGGCATGTAACGTGAGTGGGAAACATGCTTCTGTGAGTTTGAGCCACAGAAAGGCATTCTTACAGAGTGCCTTGGAGTAATGAAACTCAAAGCTATTTTTTAAATTCATCATTTAGTATTTTCCACTAATTCAGACTGATTGTATAGTGAAAAGAATACAGCCATCAGTAAGTCACATAACCGTTATTAACGGTATGAATTTAGACAAATTATGTAATAGAGTTTTAGTTTTCTTGTGTCAAAGGCCTCACCTCCACAAACTACAAACAAACAAAACTTTTGATGACTTCAAATTAGTCCATACCAGAGTGTTTAGTTTTAACTCACTGCTCTTTAGTGCTTGAAATGAGATTCTTTAGACCAAAGTGGCCTTCTTAAAGGTTCACTCTTGTATGCTTATTCCACATTTCTCTATATATTTATTTTGTCACTTCTGGTCACTATATGTAGGTTTATTTAAGAAAAATTCCCTTCCATAGTTTATCAGGCAGGTTAGGCTGGTGCTGCAGTAACAAAGATCTCCAGAATCTCAGTGGCTCAAACTCACAGATGCATATTTTCCACTCATGTTACTTGTCCGTCACATGGTGTCAGGGTGCTCTGTGCCATCCTCACTCAAGGACTGTGGGCTGATGGGCTAGACACAGGCCATTGATCAGAATAATCAAATGCCCCGCCCAAATGCTAGGGTAGCAGGTAAGAGGAATCCTCCCATGTAGCCCCAAAGAGAAAAGACTGGGTATGTGTGATCATTAAAAGTTTCTAACTAAACGTAGATAACAGAGTAGGTAATGTCGTCTAATCCGGCATTTCCCATCATCTTCTTTGAAGCACCAGTTTTGCAGTATGTTAACATCTGCTGTTTATAAAGGGCATCTCCTGGTCAAGTAAATATGGAGAATGCTGGGCTTAGTAACATGTACTAGGCCTCTTTAGTGAAGGACGTCTCAGAGCTGTTGTATCCTAACAGGCATTCTGGAGGTGGAGAGTAACATACGATGTTTCCCAGACTTACCTGACCTTTGAATTATTTTCCTGCTTTTCATAGCCTCCCTTGGATGCAGGGTTTCGTTGAATATGCTTTGGGATATCCTAATTTGTCTAATTTGTTCTCATACAAAGCAAGTATTTGGAATTGCATTTTAATTAATACTTGCATTGGGAAGAAGCTTTGTTTTTATTGTTTGTTAAAAGAGTTGACTATTTGAAGAGAGATTTCTTCCATTGCAAATCAAATTGCAGGCAGTGTTTTTAAAAATTAGTTATTACTGGTTACATGCCTGTGTTGAATCCATAGGACTTTTTCTTCATTTAGTTGCCTTTGTGTTCTAAACTTACCATTGAAAAGAGAAAGGTAAATAAGCTTTGACCACATATCTTAGCGGTTATAAAAAAATTAAATTGGTTTGGACAGATGGTCCTAACACACTGAGTTTTTTTTTATTGGCTTCAGTGTTTTTCTTGGTTCTCTTTGACTTTCTATAACAAGTTTTCTAGAAGTTTTGAAATGAGATACTACTGAAATGAGGGCTCTGATAAGAAACAGAGAGAGAACTTTTGTCAAGAGGTATTAAATATTTCTCTACCAGAAGACTTTGGATTTAAACACAACATTTGTTGCCAGGGATTTTATGCCTCCGTATCTAACAAATCTTAGTATGGAAGTTTTTACTTAAATGTGGCGTAAACTTCATGCAATAAACTTTAGGTAAGAAGGAGCGCACCCCCCAACCCCCATTTTGTAACTGTACATGGGTAACACTTTATAAGACTAAACTCTGTAACTCCCCAGACTTTCGGATTTGTGGCATTACCTTTTTTTTTTTTAGTTAACGAATTCGCTTTCTATTAGAAATCGTGAAATCCAGGCCAAGAATTCTTTTCTCATTTTCTGTTTTGTTTGCTTTTTTCCTTTCTGAGTAAACAGGTGTGAAGGACAGTTGCTGTTTCGTGACAGGAAACACACTTTTAAAGCTGTCAGTTACCTCACAGCCCCATCCTACCCTTTTCCTGCTGCCATTACGATTAAGACTGACTGGTAGACTGGGCGCGGTGGCTCATGCCTGTAATCCCAGCACTTTGGGAGGCTGAGGTGGGCGGATCACGAGGTCAGGAGTTCGAGACCAGCCTGGCCAATATGGTGAAACCCCGTGTCTATTAAAAATACAAAAATTAGCTGGTATGGTGGCAGGTGCCTGTTATCCAAGCTACTCTGGAGGCTGAGGCTGGAGAATCGCTTGAACTCAGGAGGCAGAGGTTGCAGTGAGCCAAGATCATGCCACTGCACTCCAGCCTGGGCGACAGAGTAAGAGTCCATCTCAAAAAAAAAAAAAAAAAAGGACTGGTAGTAGACTTTGCTTTTTAAAGGTGACTTGGGAGGATTTGAGGCAGAGAAAACCTTCTTCAGAGCCACAGTTCCCAGTCTTATCCTTTTTGTTGGTACTAGTATCGCTGTGGAAAAAGCATTCATGACCCATCACAAAAACATAACATTAAAAAAACATTCTTCACATGGTCTGAGGCTGACAGGAATCAGGCTTAATGTATCCAGGGATATGACAAACGTGGGAACCTGCACCAATCGCCACAGAGCTGCCCGATCCTGGTCCCAGGGCCCTTGTCCGTGGCAGGTCTTCCCGGGGAAGGTATTTCACTCTTATGAGAATGCTCGTGTTTCATGCCCTCAGATGCTTGTGTCAGGTTCCAGTGATGGTAGCCTTGGAATAAGTCTGCCTTTGAGAGAGGATTGTTTTTTCCTCACTCTTCAAGGACCTGTAGTGGGTCCCCTGCTGGGCCACCCCCTGGACCAGCTGAAATGTTGGGGAGTTTCGTGGAAGAGCAGTGTTTTCACATTACAGGGTGCAGCTCACAGTCAGAAAGATTGTAGAGGATCATAGAATTGGAAGTTTTGGGTCTGGGCCGAACTCTGTAGATCTTAGTACATCCACATGATTGTATCAAAGAAGAGTCCAGAGCTCAGAGAGGCTAGATGCAGTCACACAACTTCACACAAGACTAAGGGCTGAAACTATCGCTGTTAACAGATATGTGGAAATACTTGGTGTCCTTGCAACTATTTCCAGTGTGCTGAACCTTGAGAGGCATCTTACTTCTGCTTATTGGAACCACTTGGGATGCATTTTAAAGTTATATAAATGAGTAAGCCTACAAGTTTATGCTCATGTTTACTGTTTTCGTGTTGTCAAACTATTAGTAGCATGAATGGTTAAACATTTGCTGGGAAAATAGAAAGTGTTCTGAAAATACACAATACCAAAGATAAAAAAAGATGTATGTATGTATATGTGAGTGTGTGTATATGTATGTATGTGTGTGTGTGTATATATATATATGTTTTATTACTAGGGAAGGGAGGAAAGCCCATTGTGTATGGAATTAAAAGCCAGAACCTACTGCATGTCCACCTTTGTTTTAATGAAAATAACAAACAACTGAGTATCCTGGCTGCCTGGCCAGGCTGAAGGAAGGTAAAGGTTGTTTTAAAATAGAAGAATATCTGGTTAAATATTTGACCAGATACTTTGATAAGTTGAAATGTTTAAACATTTTCAGGCCCAGGGATGTCAGTGAAGGCTGAATGCAGAGTCTTCTCTGCCTGCTCATGACTTGTGCTGTGTATAGCAGTGATTTAAAGGCGAATAAAGTATAGTTATAGAAAACATGACCCTTACCACCACCTCCCCCTCAAGTTGGTTTGTAACCATGTAAGAAATCTAAGGTATGATTGGTAAAATTAAAAAAATAAGTCCCATTGTTCCAATCCTCTTCTGTGGAAGGTAGAACTTGGGAGGGAGTATTTTACAGTGGTTAGGTTCTGTTTCTTGGAGCCACACTGCCTAGTTGGAACCCTGCTTCTACTGGTTACTGACTGTGGTCTTTGGTAGGTGAACACATAATTTATTGTCCAAACTAGGTAATTTATGAGAATGAAAGGAGACACTTTTAATAGTTGTAGCAGTACAGCAGGCATAAACTAGGAAGGTCTGAGGCAAACCAGGTAACATGGTCACTCTAGTCTAATCTTGTTGTCTTGGTTTCTTCACATTGTGAAATGGACATGACTCACTTCCTAGGGTATTAAGATTAAATGCAATAAAACATGTAAAGTTTTGCAGTGTTGTTTGGCACATAACTATTCAATAGTTGTAGCTATTTAAAAAATTATTTAGGATACTTAATTCACGTAATAACCATTTAAGCATTCAGTTCGCTTTCTATTGTCTTTATATTATTTCTCCCAAGCAAATTTTGCTTTTTTTTTTTTTTTTCCAAGAGGCAAGGTCTCACTGTGTTGCCCAGGCTGGCCTCTAACTCCTACGCTCAAGTGATCTTCCTGCTTCAGTCTTCCGAGCAAACTTTGCTTTTAATAACATTAATATTTACTAATGGCTTATTCCATTTATGGCATCTGCTCAAACTTAATTGCTTGCTTTATCTGAGCCCTTTCCTCAGATAAAGGCTCAGAAGGTAAAATTGACTTTTACTTTTTCAGCTACCTGTATATCTGGCACTTAATTATATAGCACCTGTGGCCCAGAGATGGGTGCTGGGTATTGGGGCACTCATTTATCAGGTTGTGTCTGATTAGCATCTACACTGGAGAGCACCTTTTGAACAGCTGGCACTGAGATATAGAATGGTTGGGAGCTTGAGTGGGTGGGGAGTGGCAAAGCCCAACCTCTTCTGCCTCTTTTAAAAGTTGGATTTTTCCCAGTGTAGTGATGTGCAGGGTTGCCAGATTTAGGAAAAACAAAATCAAACAAAAAAGAAACCAGAGTGCCTGGTTAAATTTTAATTTCAGATGAACAACACATCGTTTTTTAGTGTAAGTATGTCTTATGCAGTATTTGAGACATACTTATCCTAAAAATTAATTGTTTATCTGAAATTCAGCTTTAACTTGATGTCCAGTATTTATCTGGCAATCCTAGTTTTGTAATCCGAAAGAATTTTTATTCTATTCAGTATAACCCACATTCAGATGTATATGAAACGTGTAGTCCAGATCCTTTTATAAGTATTGTGTTAATTTTTTGAAAAATCCATGTTGTCTACCCTCCATTGGAATGGATGGTTGAGAAGTCATCATTGAGTTGCTGCTGCTGGTTCCCACAAAGGCCAAGATGAAAAAGAATTCAGTCTGGTTTGCCACAGCAGCAGGGATTACATTTGCTCTTTGAGAACTTATTGGCTGTGAATGTGGAGGAACTTAAGCCAGCTCTTTCTCCTTGCAGGGGAGTCCTTTAGCTAAGGTGACTTATTGAAGCCCTGGCCAACTCTAGGAGTTCTCAGTTTTATAATTGAATTACTTTAGTAATATTAAATAATTTGGGGAGGAGGTTAATTTTGGGTCATTTATATTTCATTTGTCAACGTAAAGGGAGCTACTTTTATTGTCATTAAGAGTGACATTCAGCCTGGTGCCATGGTGAGCACCTGTGGTCTTAGCTACTTGGGAAGCTGAGGTGGGAGGATCACTATAGCCCAGGAGTTTGAGGCCAGCCTGGCAACAAACGAAATCCACATCTCTTAAGTAATAATAATAATGATGATAATAAAATCCTAGAAATGAAGAACAGGTTTGGAAAAAAAAAAGTAACCTCCAAATACTCTTCCCATTAAAATCTCTCTTGCTGTTTTGGATTTTCAGCAGTGCTGCCCAGAAAGTGCCGGTGAGCTTTTTGCCCCAGCTTTGGAACTCTATCAGCAGTCAACCCTGAAGGGCATGGCATGCCTTTGGGAAATGCTGATTGGAAGATTAGAGGCTGCAGAAACCTGAGTGTGTGTGTGTGTGTGTGTGTGTGTGTGTTTTCAAACTCTGGGTATGATGCCTCTGTTAAACCAAGTCCCTGAGGAAAAGCTTCACCAGGTTAATGATACACTTGGTGAAATTAGTTATGGCAAGTAAAGGTTGAGATTTGTGCCTACTGGACAAGAGTGAGCCAGAGCAAATGGATTTTGGACCAATACCGGCTTTTTTATTGCTGCCATTTAAAGAGTTTAATGTCCCCAATGAAAAAACACAGGTTTCAGATAATCTTTTGAAGAAAAATGCATAGTGGTAATAGCTTACTGTTAGGCGCAGAGTGTGTGTGGATGGGTTAGCCAAGGGAAGGAATCCAATTAAAGCTGTTTGTTCAGAATACTAGATTTGGAGGTGTATTTTATTGTTAACTGGTGACTTTCCAGAAAATGAATTATTTGTGTATAAAGATTGATGCTAGCCAGGCTTTATATACTGACAGTTATTTGTAAAACCTCTTTCCTTCCTCCTTTTACCTTCTTTTCTGAGCTGTCTCTTTTCCTCCGCATGGCTTCCTTTATAAAGCAGCCCATTTTTTGGATATGGTTTTGCTCTTGATGAGCCTGAGGTTTGGCATAGTGCCACAGGATTGCATGATGGGTGGAATATTTGGCCTCATTATTTACATGGCTTAGGTTTTGGTGTTTGAAGTGTCTGGTTGGATAGGGATTGACTATTAATGGTAGACATTTTCACATTTTGGAGCACTGATCCTCAATCTTGGCAGCACATTGGCATCCCTTGGGGAGACTTAAAAAATGCAGGTGTCAGCCAGGCATGGTGGCTCATGCCTGAAATTCAGTGCTTTGGGAGGCTGAGGAGGGAGGGTCACTTGAGTCCAGAAGTTCAAGACCAGCTTGGGCAACATAGCAAGACCTCATCTCTACAGCAGAAAAAAAAAAAAAGAAAAATTTATAAACAATTAGAAAAAAATGCAGATGTCTGGGTCCCACTTCCAGAGAATCTGATTGAATTGTCTGGGGTACAAAATGGGCACCAGGACTTGCAAGAGGTCCTCAGGTGATCGTAACATAAGCCAAGTATGCATGTTACCCTCTGGCCTCCCCTCAAAATTATGTCTCTGGCCTCTGCTGTCCAGTAGGGAGCCATGAGCACCAGGAAGTTACTTATGTTTACATGCATTAAAATGAAGTAAACTGAAACTTCATTTCCTCAGTCACACTAGCCACATTTGGAATGCTCAGTAGCCACACATGGCTCATGGCTGCCCTGTTGGATACTGTAGATATAGAACATTTCCATCACAGGAGGCAGTGTCATTGGGCAGCCTAGATCTAGGGTGTCAACAAAACATGGGAGGAGCATGAACATTTAAGAAGCTTGACACAGGAAGGGCAGGCTTGGAATTAGTAATCCCACAGGACTTGGCAGTACTGAGTTACTCTATACTTTTTTAAGCAGCCTTTTTCTCAATGGTCTTTTGGCACCAGAAGCCCCACAGCAGTTGGTGCAATGGATTATGTGTCACATCTTACAGAAAGGCCCCGTTTAAAGCAGGCTGGCCCGAAGGGGTGTGGTGAGGACTGGGGGCAGGCAAACGTGACCCTGAGGAGGCCGGGCCAGGGAAGAGAGAATGCAGCTTTATTCTTTCAGAGCCGAGGAATGCCCTGGAAGGGAACCGAAGCCTGAGTATTGGGGTTAAACTAGGTGAGAGGAGATTTTTATCTCTTCTGCTGGAGAAAGACCTGCCTCAATAGTTTGCCTCTGCTGGCTCATCTCTAGTGTGTGGGAAACAAGGACGGTGCTAGCACATATTTCCCGTGAAATAAACTCCCATTGTGGGCCCCCATGTTCGAGCGCTGGGCACCATGGGGTTGAGAATGGAATCAATTATGTTCCATGTTTGTTCAGACATAGCACATAAGATCCAAGGAAGGTAGGGTCACGGAAAAGCGAGGGGTTAGAGGAAACATGAAGTATACCAAAGGACGCGGATTTTCTACCCTTTGCTTCCCTCAGCAGGACCTTTTTGGAGGTTGTTCCTCCTGTAGGCGTGAGAAACCCTCACGTGGAGAGGCTCTCTGGAAGCCAGCAGTCTGGTCTGTACCATCCAGGCTCTCTGCTATGCCTTCCTGTCTCCTGCATTTCGCTGGACATTAGCACCTCCCCAGGAGCAGATTTCTGTTGCTTTCTGTGAGCCCACTATAAAGAAAATGCCAAGTGTTCCTCGGTACAGGAAGTGGGTAGGAAGAGCTCTGAGAATGCATGGATCAAAGGCACTTGGGTGATTTAGGGGTGTGACCCCCAGTGGCTTCACAGGGCCTGTGGGTCATTTCAAAGAGTTTCTCCTGTTTTGTCATTGTCTGCTGTTGAACCAGGGTGAAGTGTAAGTGCCTGTTGCAGACCTTATTCCCTTGTTGCTTTGTTCCGCTGGTCAGGTTAGTGTTCTTGACGGGGTTGTATCCAAATATCTGTATTGGGGCTGTGCATGGTAGCTCATGCCTGCAATCCCAGCACTTTGTGGGGCTGAGGCAGTCAGATCACCTGAGCCCAGTGGTTCGAGACCAGCCTGGGAAACATGGTGAAACTCTGTCTCTACAAAAAATACAAAAATTGGTTGGGCATGGTGGTATGTGCCTATGCCTTGGGAGGCTGAGGTGGGAGGATTACTTGAGCTCAGGAGGCAGAGGTTGCAGTGAGCTGTGATTGCACCACTACACTCCATCCTGGGGGACAGAGTGGGACCCTGTCTCAAAAACAAAACAAAACCAAATATGTGTATTGGCAAGTGATAACTGCACGGTATTAACTGCCCTTCTCTGAGAAATAAATGATCGGGGCCCTCCTAGGACTTTTATATGCTTAGGCATTGTGTTTATTTTCCTCTCATTCACTTCAGTCCTGCTTTTGACTGCCAGAAGAGGCCTGCTCTCCTTCCTTTCCCATTGTCAGTAAATTTTGGACTTTTTGTTAATACTCATCTGCTATTTTTAATTATGTTTCACACTTTTATTTTGCCATTTTCTATATTCTCTTTCCTCAAGCTCAGAGAGCAAGGTAGGAAATGTTAACTTCTCCTAAGAACAGGAATATGGGAAGCTGGAAAGCCCAAAAAGAATGCTAAGAGGAATAATAGGAAAGCCAGCATTGATGACAAGTATCTTCTGTAATTGCCATCCTGGTAACTCTTCAGGATGCCGCTATTCCTCTATGCTTATGGATGTTTGAGGCCTTTTATAGGATAGAATTTTAAAGGACAAGTATAGAAGTGTTAACTCCTGGGAGTAGTTCGTTGGTTTTCCCTTCATCCTTTTGCCTGTACCTGGCATGGGGTGGTTGTGGTTTCGGAGACGAGCTCCCGGAAAGGTGCAATGTGGCTCATTCCAGGCCTCAGGCACCAGAATACGTTTAGCTTCAAAAATGACAAGTTTGATAGGAGTGTTCAGACCAAGAAAATTAATGTAAAACTTCCTGATATAGTATGTCAACGCTATAAAGAAGTTCTTGAGTGTCGTGTAAAATACAAAAAATACAAACCATTATCAAACCTAAAAAATGTGTTAAAATTTTTATAAAAGACAGTGAAGGATTCTTATCACACAATGTGTAGACCATGCGCCTATGAACTTGAAGTTTGCACAAAATGTGGAAAGAAAGAAGACATTGTTATTCTGTTCAGTAAGGAACCAGAAAAAACAAAATATTGAAAACAATCTAAGTTCCAATCATAGAAGGAGCTGCAGAAGAAATGAAGAAAGGGACGATAATTTAGATTTTGATGTTGATTTAGAAGACACAGGAGAAGGCCGGGTGTGGTGGCAAGAGCCTTGCTGGGGTCTTCTGATGCTTGTATTGAAAAAACTGCTTTTGCTTTGTAACAAGCAAACATTGTCGGTACTTTTGCTCTGAGTCATTTACTTGAGATCATTTATCAAACGGCGCTCAGGACCAATTTTTGAGGCTAGCAATGTAATAATGTCATCTTATTTTTATATGAGCTAGTTCTTATATAATCATCAATTCTGAATCTGGTTTACTTTGGTATTAGGTAATATATCATATACAATTTATATTCATGTATAAAATTTGTCTTTCTATAGCTTTTTCTGATTTCCTCATTAGGATTTCTTTTTTTTTTTTTTTTTTTGCTGTTTTTTAACTTTTTCAAAAATCAGCACAATTTTTTCCTTTGAAATTAAATAGATTATTTGGTTTCCAACATTTAATTATGTCTATCACCAGAAAAAGTTTTCACGTAATGAAATTAAGCAATATTATATTAATGGAAAACATTATTCTCAAGACTAATTACTGCGCACCTTTGATGTGTACTTGTTTGCATTCACTATGTGCATGACATACTGCTGTACAATGAATTGCAGAGTAATGATGATTCTATTAAATGTGGATCTATTTTTCATATTTGCACAACTTAAGAAATACCAACATCATTTTATCTGAGAAGCCTTTCCTGATTTTCAGCCTAGATCCAATTCCCCTGACATGTGTTCATAAAGCTGCATACTTTTCCTTCACAGTATTAAGTATCTAATGTCACATTTCTTCATTAATAATTATTAATGTCAGTCTGCCCACTAGACTAGAGCACCATTGCTTTTCTAGTGTTACAATAAATAAATAAATGAATCAGTGAAGTCATGTATCATTAGGATTTCACAATATCTTTTATGCAATACTCAAAGTCAAAAGTTGGTCAGAATTTCACATTAAGTTGACTTTTAATATCGTGATATTAATTCACTTGATGATCTCCTCCTGTGTTTTGTTTTTTTTTTTTTTTTTTTTTTTGAGATGAAGTCTCGCTCTGTTACCCAGGCTGGAGTGCAGTGGCGCGATCTCGGTTCACTGCAAGCTCTGCCTCCCGGGTTCACACCATTCTCCTGCCTCAGCCTCCCGAGTAGCTGGGACTACAGGCACCCGCCACCACACCCGGCTAATTTTTTGTATTTTTGGTAGAGACGGGGTTTCACTGTGTTAGCCAGGATGGTCTCGATCTCCTGACCTCATGAACCGCCCGCCTCAGGCTCCCAAAGTGCTGGGATTACAGGCATGAGTCACTGCGCCCGGCCCATCATATCCTTTTTGAATGAGAATTTCTAGGCACTAGGTCCAGGAGTCTGTATTTTGAAATTGCTAGGTGATTTTGGTGAGCATCCAAATTTGAGACCCACTGGCCTTACCCTCATGCCTCAATTTTCAAATGAGGAAACTGAGGACTAGGGCGGGAAAGTGATTTCCTTGCAGTTAAAGGCAGCCAGTGGTAAGACGAGACCAAGGACCTTTCTAAGGTCCCTTGCACCCTGCACCCCTGAGAGTCAGTGACTCTCTGTTTTCACCTTGGACTGCTATGATGTCTGACTCATACTGTAGTCTTCTTCCTAAATCCTCCTCTTTTTATTTTTTATTTTTGGCAGTGTGTTGAATTGTCTAGTTTCATTCGGTGAGTGCTATTTCTTGCTTCATTATAAAAGGTGGTGTGTCACAGGTCCTGTGTGGTCACACAGGCTAAGTGTAAGCTTTGAGAATGATCTCTCAGACCCTTTTTCTCAGATTCCAGTGTTGTGCATTATCTCATCCTGGTGGCTTCTTTGTGATTTAGTTTCCCCTCCTCCCTTCACCATAAAAAAAGTCTTATCTCCTGATGTATTTTTGGCTGCAGAATAACTCCAGATGGTACATTTTGTATAGGGGAAAAAAATAACAATTTTTCACACTCTTGTGTGAATTATTTTTCGACTTTCAATTTTAATGAAGTTATTAATCTTACAAAGGCTCGCTTTGTAAAGAGACTAATCTGAACAAACTTGCTTGTATACAATAAGTCCCATGGCAAAAATTAAGAGTACAGTTATTATCAGAGACTAAAATAACAATTTAATTTTCTAGAAATAGAAAATTAAGAAAAATAAGTTTTAATGCTGGGATTTGACATTGAGAAATCAGTGACAAAAATGGGACCAAATAAAATGCTGTAATTGGCGAGACATGGTGGCTCATGCCTGTAATCCCAGACTTGGGGAGGCTGAGGTGGGAGGATCACTTGAGTTCAGGAGTTCAAGACTAGCCTAGGTAAAACCTGGTCTGTATTTAAAAAAAAAAAAAAAAAAAAAAAAAAGCCAGGCATGGTGGCACATGCCTACAGTCCCAGCTACTCATGAGGTAGAGGCAGGAGGATCACTTGAGCCCAGGAAGCTGAGGCTATAGTGAGCCATGATCATGCCACTGTGCTCCAACCTGGGTAATGGAGTGAGACCCTGTCTCAAAAAAAAAAAGAAAAAAGAAAAAAGAAAATGATATAACTGAAAGTACCTTGAAAAAATATGGCAATATGCAGATGCATGTTGCTGATTTTTAGAATCATAATTCTAAGCCGGGTGTGGTGGCTCATGACTGTAACCCCAGCACTTTGGGTGGCCGAAGTTGGTGGATCACTTAAGGCCAGGAGTTTGAGACCAGCCTGGCCAACATGGTGAAACCCCATCTTTACTAAAAATACAAAAATTAGCCAGGCATGGTGATGTGCATCTGTAATCTCTGTTCTTGGAAGGCTGAGGCATGAGAATCACTTGAACCTGGGAGGTGGAGGTTGCAGTGAGCTGAGATCGTGCCACTGCACTCCAGCCTGGGTGACAGAGAGGGCACCCTGTCTGAAAAAAACCCCAAAAATCATAATTCTTATTTGAGAGCTGATGACAGTTGCAGACAGTTAAAAGCTTTTACAAAGAGCATGCATACATTTAGCAATCTCTAATTGGGAATGTTTTGGAAAACACTCCTGAGAATGTAGGTTATTTATAGAAGATGTCCTTTGATATAATCTTCCTACTGTGGTTTTTATCATTTGGATTTTTCTGGATCAATGAGAAGACCTATGAGCCTAAAATATTTGTAATTCTAGCTGTGTTTCCGTAAGAACATGAGAGAACCTCAGCATTAACAATTCTTGCTGGTCTCCCAGAACACACCAAAAATCTGTTCAGTTTTGCTGGGGTGATGACAGAGAATGGAAAACAAGTTTATGAAGTTTTTTGTTTTTTTGAGGCAGAGTTTCACTTGTCACCCAGGCTGGAGTGCAATCTCAGCTCACTGCAACCTCCACCTCCCAGGTTCAAGCGATTCTCTTCTTCCAGCCTCCTGAGTAGCTGGGATTACAGCTGCATGCCACCGTGCACTGCTAACTTTTGTATTTTTAGTAGAGACGGGGTTTCACCATGTTGGCCAGGCTAGTCTCAAACTCCTGACCTCAGTTGATCCACTCGTTTCGACCTCCCAAAGTGCTGGGAGTACAGGCAAGAGCCACAGCGCCTGGCCTGTTTATGAAAATTTTATAAACAGATTTCTAAATTCAGAAAGTATTTAAGGGATCCCCTCTGGTGGCACTTTAATTCAGGTGGGGTCCACAAAATAGGAAGATATTTACTAGGAAATTTGAACAATCTTGAAATCACTGAAAATGGTGATGCGATTCTCCAGAAATTTCTGATTGGGAATAAGCACTTTGAAGTAATTGGCTGTCTTATTAATCTGCTGTTCCTGAATTTCCCCTTAGTAGTGGACATGCTTTATTGCATTAAGTTGGATAACCACCTTAGTAGCAAAGATGGGCTTGGGCTTCAGTCTGGTCAGTAGGCATCTTATTCGGGTAGATGCCAGATGGGAGGGATGGGGACGGCTTAGTGAAGAAGGATGAGGCTGGAGGTGACTCTTGAAGAATGATTAGTGTTAGCTGGAAAGATTAAGGTGTGGGAGAGTCCCACACAGGGGAACAGCATGCAGAAAGCCAGGGAGAGGGAAAAGAGTGTGTTTTGAGGACCTCTTCTGCTGTGGCTGGAATAAAGAGGGCTGTGTTGAAGAGTGAAGGGAGCTGAGGCCAGGCAAAAACTCTTGCATGCCTTGAAAGGAGGTTTTACCCAAAGGACAAGTGAGGAGGGTGGTGAAACATTTTAGTCAAGCTTGTGTGTTCTTCATAGCTCGTTTGAGCTCTGGCATGGAAGAGAATGGATTTCAGTTGGGCAAAATTCAGAGCAGGGGATTTTGTGGCAATAATTCGGTCAAGAAACTCTAAGGGACCTTACTAAGGTCAAGGTTAGACTTTGTAAATTTTGGGGTCCAGAAAAACTGTTAATAAACTTGACTGACAGGAAGATTCCCCTGGCATCATAGCCTGTCACTGTGAGGATTTACATTCTTTTTCACATAGTAATAGATTGTGAAAAGTCTCCAAAACCATACTCAAGGGTTGAAGGTCACCACATTTTCTCTGTCGATCATTCTACACTTAGGTAGAAAACAATTTCATTACCAACTAGATAATAGGATTTGAGCTGTTGTGGTGGTTGACATTCTTGATGAAGGACTGATCAGAAATTCTTGGTCATCTTATGTAAGAATAACTTCTTGGAGTAAATACGTTCCTGAAGAGCTGCCATTTAAAGTAAACTTTCGAATATCATATCTTAAATGCTTTGTAATAATGAACATTTAAATTCTGTGGTTCAAATAATCATTTTTAAGTAATTTACTTCTTATTTCTCTCTCTCTTTTTTTTTTTTGGAGACAGGGCTGTCACCCAGACTGGAGTACAGTGGTGCAAACACAATTCACTGCAGTCTCAACCTCCTGGGCTCAAGCAGTCCTTCTGCCTCAGCCTCTTGGTGTAGCTGGGACCACAGATGCATACTGCCATACCCAGCTAACTTTTCTTTTTTTTTTTTTTTTTTTTTGGTAGAGACGAGGTCTCGCCATGTTGCCCAGTCTGGTCTTGAATTTCTAGGCTCAGGCAGTCCTCCACCTCGCCTCCCAAAGTGCTGGGATTACAGTCATGAGCCGCTGCACACAGTTTGTTTCTCTCTTTTTAAAATCCAGATTTTTCTATTAGGCTTTGCAGATAGGCCCTTAAAGAAACAGACAGCATGGCTGGTAAACAAATTTTGTTCTTTATGTGTTTCCAGAGAAATAATGTGGTATTTTAAGAGCTTTTAACAGAAGACCTCAAGATAATTATTTTTAGGATATACCATAATTTAAAAAATAACTTGAGTATGAGAGTAATACATTAAAGAATATTCCTATAATCCTAGAGCTAAGCCATGCTATAATTCTGGTCTGGTGTATGGTTTGTGCTCACATATACACTCACATTTTTATACCCTTTGTTTTTATGGTCGTATTCATGTTAAAAAATTGTTTTGAAAACACTTTTTATGGCTGTATAAAGTAGGTGTACCCTATTTCTAAAGTAAGCGTGCCCTATTACTGGACATTTAGTTTGTCTGCAGTTTTTTTTTTTCTGCTACTATAAAAAAGCACAATGATGAGCATCACTGTATTCATATTTTTATCTGAAGTTACCTTTTCCTTTAGATCTCTGAAAGTGGATTTGCTGGGTCTAAGGAGTTTCACCTAACACCAGTTTCAAAGGCTGTGTCGTTCTTGTGACCTCATTGCAGGTGGTGGACCTACTGCCCTTTGCACCGACTGACTGACTGCTGTGGTAGCATGCCTTCGAACTTAGGCAGGCTAGTCACATTTTATATGGGGTTTGGTTTTTACTTAAAAGGTTTGCTTCTGGAACATTTATGTAAGTTACAGCAGTCTTCATGCTGAGGACACATGGACATGTCTCTTATGTCTCCAGCAAAGATACCCCCAGCCTGCCGTAGAAATGTAATTGACTACTGAGCGGATTTCCTTTCATGTGGAATAGAATGAGATTTATTGGCTTGTGTAAACTAGAGCAGGAAAGTTAATAGAAATAATAAAAGCTGTCAGACTCTGTTTAGTTCTGTTACGCTATTACACTCAGACCCTTTAAAAACTGTGTTTAGAAAATTGTTGTGCAGTTTAATATGTCTGCAGAATATTGAATACAGTGTCCATCAGAAAATCTAATCCTTTTTTACAGTTTAGATAGAACTAAATAGCATATCTTTTTTTTTTTGAGACAGGGTCTCACTCTGTTGCCCAGACTGAAGTGCAGTGGTGCAATCACAGTTCACTGCAACCTCCGCTTCCTGGGTTCAAGGGATTCTTCCACCTCAGCCTGCTGAGTATCTGGGACCACAGGCACACACCACCATGCCCGGCTGATTTTTGCATTTTTTGTAGAGTTGGGGTTTCGCCATGTTGCCCAGGCTCGTCTCAAACTCCTGGGCCTCAGTAATCCTCCCACCTCAGCCTCCCGAAGTGTTGGAATTACAGGCATGAGCCACCGCACCCGGCCTAAGGAGCATATCTTGATGTTTCTAGTTTTCTTATAATTTCCTTCTGTGTTCTGGATTGCTCTTACATATGTATTCTATAAATTGTGTGTTTTGTGTTTTCTTTTTTGGGGAGTGGGGGGAAACAGTCTAACTCTGTCACCCAGGCTGGAGTGCAGTAGCATGATCTCAGCTCACTGCAACCTCCGCCTCCCAGGTTCAAGTGATTCTTGTGCCTCAGCAGAGTAGCTGGGACTACAGGTGTGTATTACCACGCCTGGCTAATTTTTGTATTTTTAGTAGAGACAAGGTTTTGACATGCTGGCCAGGCTGGTCTTGAACTCCTCACCTCAAGTGATCCACCTGTCTTGGCCTCCCAAAGTGTTGGGATTACAGGCATGAGCCACCACACCTGGCCTTATTTTTATGTTTTCTGAATTTAGGTTAAAATTGTAGAAGAGGGTCTAAGACTAAGTGCCTATGTAGATATGTGCACGTGAAATTGCTTTTCTATCTTAGCCTATGTTGTATTACTTAATAGCCTCTTAAACAGGAGATCCCTGATATCTTACATCTAAATGTGAGTGATGATAGGGTGTCTATCAGAGACACAGAAGTTAATATAACTTCCCCAAAGTCATGTGAGTGGGTTACTCTCTTTACTTGGAACACATGCAAAGAAAGGATCCTCCTTCAGCACTCGAAGATAATCACAGTGTCATGCTCTTTCTCATAAATGCCACTGTAGAGAGTACAGAGAAAAACGCAATTAATGGTGCTACCCAAATCCTGAAAAGAATGAGGTACGGTGTCGGAATTGGACAGCAGACAGAGTGCAAGTTTTTACATAACTGTAATTAATACAGACATGACTTACTTGAGAAACTTCAAATGTGAATATTGTATTTTAAAAATCACAGATGATGATTATTCACATTATAAAGTGACTCATCATCCCTTTTAAAAAGGACTTATCTTTCTTTTAAGAGGATATCCCCCTGGTGCATTTGAGTCCTTGTCTGCTCATTGTTTTAAACAACTTGCAGTTTCTTTAACAAATTACAGTATGACCTGTGATATTACCCAGACATTCAATTCTGAGGTATTTAACTAGAGATACCTAGGAACGAAATGAAAACACATATTCGTACAAAAAAAAAGTACACAGGTGTTTATAGCAGCTTTATTTGTAGT